>NW_012267375.1:583006-583371 GCF_000151885.1 Dipodomys ordii | reverse complement strand
GACCCGGGGAGGCCCCTCCATCACAGCCCAGACCCGGGGAGGCCTGCCCTCCATCACAGCCCAGACCCGGGGAGGCCTGCCCTCCATCACAGCCCCCGCATCCTCGGCCCTGGACCGCGGTGTCTGATATGCACCTCTCATCCCCAGAGCAGACACAGCCCTGAACAGAAGGCTCTCAGCAGAGGCGGGGTGGGGTGTCTGAGGTCAGCACAGGTCACCTGGTGTGTCCAGGACAAGGAAGCCTCAGGAGAAGATGGGGTCATCTCAGTTGAACCCCCTCTTGGTCCCAACCTGCAGTGGAGCCAGGTGGATGGACTGGGACTCTGCCACTGGCCCAGAGGGCTTAGGATGCCAGCTCCCACCGC
>NW_012267375.1:579740-582262 GCF_000151885.1 Dipodomys ordii | reverse complement strand
GCCCTCCCCCGCCGCACCCCTGCTCTCCCTGAATGTGCCACAGCAAACGCTCACCTCCGGCCATGTGTGTGTGATCCTTTCCAACATTAAGGTCCTGGAGGCAAGGGTGTGGATTCAGGCCTACAGAAGCACCTCCTGAATGGCCCGAGGCCTCCCATACCCAGGCAGGACATGCGGTGGGAGCTCTGCCGGCTCAGGGGTGTCTCCAGCCCTGCTACCCATCAGCGCTCGGTGCCCCAAGACTGGCCGTGTCCCTGCCACTCACACCACGTGCGGCCTGTGCCGGCAGGTCCTCGAAGACAGGACCTGCAGCTGAAATGCGACACACTCTGAAGATCTGCAAGCTCAGCCTCACTGAAGCCCAGGGGCAGCTAATTATGAGTGGATGCACGGAAGTGTTCCCGCCACAAGTGAGTGAGTGAAGAGCAGACAGATGGCAGTGTCTACAGAACGGAGAACCAGACCTTCACACCCCACAGGCAGAGCCGTCTCCCTGCAACGCCACCCGGGGCCTTTGCTGGGGACTGGCATTCTGCCGGCCGCTCTGGAGAGGTCAGCGCTGACCTATGGCCAGCTGGACCGGCTCTTCCTGCGCGCACCCTCAGGGCTAATCTTCTAGAAACTGGGGTAGCTAAGGCCCCACCGGCCACCGCAGCCTGCTGCTTACCCTGACTGCCGTGCCCGCCCCCTGCCTGCAAAGTGCCACCGGGCAGCAGCCCAGGAGTTGACCCCGTCTGCCAACACGGAATTCCAGAGAGACGCCCGGGCTTGCAAGCAGCTCTCGGCTCCAGGTCCCGGCGGAGGCCGGGAGGGCCGTGCTCGGGCTTGCCTGGCCCTCGTGAGGCTGGGGAGGGTGGGTGCTGCTCCTGCGGGCCGCAGACATTGCCCCCGAAAGCCTGGAGTCCAGCCTGACAGCGCATCGTGCTCAGAAGCTCCTGACAGCACGCTGCACCATCAGACCCGCCAATCTCACAGGAACCCCTCAGCCAGACCTGCCCCCACTCCCGCTTCCCAGATGGCATGGGCAGTGTCGCAGGACAAAACAGCCAAGCTGCAGCCTGCCGGGGAGTGCCCCTCCGGCAAGGGATGGCACGTGTCATCCAGAGGCGTGGTGAAGAGTCACTGTAAGGACAAAAGACATCTGTCACACTCTGCCACCCAGGAAGGACAGGAAGCCCACGGCACGGGTGACAGCCACCAGGAGCAGAGCGGAGTCTGCGCCCAAGCGGCTGGGTGAGTGTGGCACAGCCCGACCCAGCCCTCTGCCCCAGCAGGAGGCTCCAGGCCTGTGTGACTCCTCCCACCAGCCCTTTGGGGCAGGAAGCTCCCCAGTCCCCATCCCGCACCTTAGGAAGGAGCCCAGGAATCAAACCATCACTGAGAGAGGCCAGAGGCTCCAGAAGAGACAGGTGGCCTGGCCAGGGAGACAGCTGCATGGCCCATGGGGTTCGTGGCAGTCCGTGACCTTCTGGACCATTGCATTTCGAGATGGAGCACACTAGCTCACCCCAGGGAGCACTACACACATTGTAACCTTCCCAGAGGTTTATAGATGAGCAAACCGGCCCCAAGCCGGGGACCTTGTGTCAAGCCTCGTCCCCTCGGCCTCTGGCCCCCAGCAACGTGGAGCACCCCAGCATGGCTGTTTCACCTGAAGGACTTGAGCAGGCAGGGCCCTGCTTGTGTCCCACAAGCTGTCTTGAGTCAGGGGTGTCACTGACATCACAAGGCCAAGGGCTAGACAACCCTGCAGGACCCCTGGGTGCCCCCAAACCTTGCCCATAATCTCACTGGAAACCGGTCCTAGCACTTGTGGTGGAGAAAGTGTGTGAGCCTGCATGTGTGTGGCACGCGTGAGTGTGAGCATGCTCTTCTTTATAGATGCTGCCCACCTGTGTGTACACATGTGTCTGAGCAGACTCGCGCGTATGTGCACACGTGCATGCTGTACACTTCACTGCATGTGCACACCCAGGCACGCATGCCTGTGCCCGTGTGTGCAGTGTGTGCAGGCTCTGGGGGGGGGGCAGCAGGACTCAGGGCCTGGGGAGTCTCTTCACCCAGGGCTTCCCTCCGCCCCCCACCTTCCCCTGAAGGAAAACAGGAGTACCCTGAAAAACAAGTTTCGCTGAAATTGAAAACTGTCTTAGAGGTCTTTGCATATGAATCCAGAAGCCCCAGGGGAGCTCTTTCCCCCAGGGGCTGTGTGGCTGGGAGGCAGCGGGTGGGCACCTGGCCTCTGCAGTGGCCCCAGCTCGTGGGGGAGGAGGGGCAGGGAAGGACTGGGCTGCCCAGACTTAGATGCAGGGCAGAGGAGCTGGTGGAGTCGGGCAGGGAGACCATGAACCAGACAGACCAGGCCCAGGGTGGGGGGAGGCCAGCCTCCACCGTGGCACGGGGGTCCTGTGAGTGAGTGCACAGCCCCACAGCCCCAGCAGGTCCACCAGAGGAGCCGCGTGTGATGTCCACAGCGGGGGACCGGCAGGCTGGAGACCGCCAGGCGGGGACCGGCAGGCGGGGAC
>NW_012267375.1:577968-578241 GCF_000151885.1 Dipodomys ordii | reverse complement strand
AGGGGGGACCGGCCCCGTGGATTGGGGGCACAGGCCCTGCGGCCCCCGTGGGACCCCTCCCGCGCCCGGCCATCTCCACTCTCACCGCTTGGGTAAAGACGAGCAAGGGGTGGACTGGGCTGCGGGGCGCTGCGGGGCGGCAGGTGCGTCCCGGGCCGCCCGGCCGGGGCCGGGGTCAGCCGGGGAGACAATGAAACAAGTTCCTCCTCTCCGCGGGCCGGGCCGGGCGGGGGCGCCTCACCCTCAGGGCTAATCTTCTAGAAACTGGGGTAG
>NW_012267375.1:569340-575434 GCF_000151885.1 Dipodomys ordii | reverse complement strand
CTCTACCACTTGAGCCAGAGCACCACTTCCGCCTTTTTTCTTTTTGTTTATGTGGTGCTGAGGAATCGAACCCAGGGCCTCATGCATGCAAGGCAAGCGCTCTACCACTGAGCCACCTTCCCAGCCCATGCACAGCTTTTTAAAGAAAAGGAGAGAAACATCCATCAACACAAATGGAGTAGAAGACAACGCTGTGGGAAAGGTAGCAGAAGACCGTACTGATGACCGGTGCTGTGGTTCACACACCAAATAGGAATATCCATGCCTCAGGATCAGACTGTGATGAGAAGCAGGAGTTTGTCTCCTCAGGGTGAGCAGTCTTTGGATCTTAACAGTTCCTCAGGATCTCCATGGCTCAAGGCCCCTCACAGGTGATGGTACCCCAGCACCTCCCACGCTGCCTGAGGAGGGAACCACAAGCCAAGAGCCCAGTCAGCACCAGCCAGGTGAGCTGACGGAGCCACGCAGTCCAAGAAATGTCTCCAGACTGGTCTATAAGATGTCTCTAAGGTCTACCAGATGTCTCTACCTTGGTCTACCAGATGTCTCTAGAGTCATTGTCCAGATGTTTCCTAGGTCTACCAGATGTCTCTACAGTGGTCTATGAGATATCTCTAGTGCCGTCTTCCAGATGTCTGAATCCATATCTAGGGTTAGGCACCAGAGGCCAAGTGGTAGCGGGCTCCTCATTATGTCTCCCAGTGGCTGCTCTTCCGCTGCTCTGTACCCTGCGAGGTATCTAGGAACCACCTTCTTGCTGGCCACAGAGTGGACTTGGGGAGTGGACCAGAGAATACCTTGTAGGAGTTTGGTTTTGTTTTGTTTTTGATGGTCATGGGGCTTGAACTCAGAGCCCGGGCTCTGTCTCTAATCTCTTTCACTTAAGGCTAGCGCTCTACCACTCGAGCCACAGCTCCGCTTCTGGTTTTTGAGTGGTTAGTTGGAGATACAAGTCTCATAGAGACGTTTCTGTCTAGGCTGGCTTTGAACCCTGATCCTCAGAGCTCAGCCTCCTGAGTAGCCAGGATAACAGGCGTGAGCAACCGGTACCCCATGAGAGGTTCCTTTTTATGTTATTCTTTAAACTACTTATGTGTATTATAAGCATCTTCAAAGGCACAATGCATTTTATGGAAGTGGAGATAATTCAAATATGAATGAAGCCTAGTGAAGATCTGAGTAGAAGAAGAGACCTAAGTTTTATTCTTTCGTACGCTCAGGATCATGGTAGCAGCAAGGGGAGCCCTGGGGTGAGGAAAAGGGAGATCCAAGAAGTAGAAAACAAAGGACTGCCCGTCCGCAGCTTCAGAGACCCTGACCCTGACGCTCCGTGGGCCAGGCTCTGTTCTCAGCCCTGTGCCCGAGGCCGCCCCTCCTCAGCCCCTCAGCCTCTTCCTTCCTCCTGCTCTATTGTCCCGCTTTCCTCCCTGCTCTGCCCGGCCTCCCCCATCTGCTTCCCCTCTTCCTGTTTTCTGTCCAGGCTCCTCTTCTCCCACCTCAACCTCCCTCGAGGGGCTTCTGAGTATAAAGGAAAAGGAAAAGGCAAACATGAATGGCTGCCTGGCACTGGCCCAAGGCCTGTAGAATGCCCAGTCCTTCCGGCTGACGTGCCTTGGTCTCCTGCTGAGACCCAGCCTGCCCTTTGGAGTTTTCAGAAGGTCCTCCCTGCCCTGCTTTGGAGCAGCGCCCAGAGCTGTGTCCAGCAGTGAACCCCCTCCGTACGCCTGGAGCCTCACATGCACCGCCCAGAGGCAGGGCAAAGATCCTCCAGAGTGCATCGTAACTCCACTTACGGAGAAAGGCTGGGGATTCAGTGAGCCCCACATGCTGTGGAGTAGAGATCACCTGTGGCAGGGCCCTGCTGCCCTCCCTGGGCAGAGCTGGCCAGGCAGTGTCGGGGCAGCCTGTGCGGTGGGCGGTGGGGAGAGGCCCTGTGCACGGCTGTGGACAAGGGCCAGAGCGGGACCGTGAGGAGTTCCTGCTACCGCTTTGTGAGGCAAACACTGGGAGCAGAACCACACGGCTGTTCCTCCAGGGCTCTGTGTGAGCCTTGTCCTTACAGAGAAGTCCCTGGCGATGGGGACTGTCTCCCACAGGGGGAGGGTCGGGGGGGTGTCCTCTGAAGACCAAGGGGTACCGTACACGGGAGAGCCCTGCCCCCAGTACAGGAAATGCCAGGGCAGAGAAACCGAAATCATGCTGTGTCCCCCAGCGCTGCCTCCCGACCAGATGTCCCCACCTCCCCGAGGGCCCTCTGCTGCTTGCGTTACAGAACAAGTCCTTCCCACGCCCCCATGACGCGACCACTGCTGGCCCTGGGCCAGAGTGAGGGCTGGGGCCGTCCCCGCTCCAGGGGCCGAGGTTGATGGGGGAGAGCCGCTCGCCCCCGGGGAGGTCACGGTGGGCTGGTCACACGGGGGGAGGGGCACACGGAGCACACACGGGCCACTCGGGCAGCTACACCTGGAAGGCACGTGGCACGTGGCACGTGCTGCCATGGTGGAGGCCACAGGCCCCATCCAACCCAGCTGGAGGGCTGGGAGGGCTCTGAAGAGGAGGGCGCGGTGGTCGGCCTTAGCCAGCCTGTGGCTCACTGGGTGGAGGATGGGGGACGCTGGCAGGGACACGACCTCCAGGGTGTCCCCCGGTCCACAGCTGGGGCTCACATGTCAAGAAATTGGCTTGAATGAGACAAGCACCAGCCCATCCACGGAGGCTCCCTGAGCCCCTGCGTGGCTTTGTGTTTCTGGCTGGAGCCCTGCCAGGGCTTGGACGGACCTGGGCCTGGGCAGAGGCAGGCGGCTCAGGGGACAGGCCAGCGTGGAGGCCAAGTTCTGCCTGGTGAGAAGCTAGAGTCTACCCTGCGGTGCTCTAAACACAGAAATGGCCTGGTCCCCTACACATGAGGAGTTGGGGACGCGGGCCCTGTCTGG
The DNA here is from genome assembly GCF_000151885.1 of Dipodomys ordii. Classification (NCBI taxonomy): domain Eukaryota; kingdom Metazoa; phylum Chordata; class Mammalia; order Rodentia; family Heteromyidae; genus Dipodomys; species Dipodomys ordii. The sequence continues at coordinate 572,501 of NW_012267375.1, read as the reverse complement.
GATGGGGTGGGTGGGGAAGCCCACGGGAGAACCGCAGGACACCGGCTCTTCCTTACTCCTGTCTCCCTCTTGCCATCCTTGGACGCCTTTTATTCTTCTTTAGGTACCTTCTAGCACAGAGTGCTCCCATCATTTATTTTCCCTCCTTGCAATGGAACGGTACGGGATTCATGATCTGAACTTCCCTCGGACGAGCCACAGAGCGCAGTGACACGGCCAGGGCTCCTTCATCGCTGTGTGCATCGTCTGTGGTTGTAGGAAGAACGTAACAGACTTTGTTGAAGCACACGTGCATGTCAAACCGCACAGACGCTACCCGTGCACTCCATGCACCCCCAGAATAGGACACCACGGTGGGTCCTGGAAGGAGGGCCTGGGAGGCGGCGTGGGAGGCCAGCCCTGCCTCTTGTACCAGACTCCGTAATCAAACTTTCCTCTTCAAACCTGCTGGGAGAGGCAGTGCTCCCTCGGTCTCCCCCTCCAGGTGTGGGTGCCCTGAGCCTCGGTCTCCGACACCCCCTCCGGGTGTGGGTGCCCTGAGCCTCAGTCTCCGACGCCCCCTCCGGGTGTGGGTGCCTGAGCCTCGGTCTCCGGAGCCCCCCTGAGTTGCGCTGAGGCCCTGAGCCTCGCTGCAGTGTGGCAGGTTTCCAGGTGGCACTGCCCATTGGGCACAGACTCACCAACGGCCAGTTTCCCAACGGCAGGATGAGGGGAGATTGCAGGCTGGGATGGACCTTGAGAGCCGTCACCCACAGGCGCTGCTGCTGGGGCGCATTCCCCACGAGTCTCCCGGGAAGGAGGCCATCCTGCAGACGGGGCCGGCGGGCAGTTCTGAGGTGGTCAGACAGGGCCAGCACGGGCAGAGCCAGTGTGGTGGGTGTGGAGGGACCAGTCTCCGAGCCCAGGGGCAGGAGGAGACGCGCACGTCCGGCATGCCCCTGACGGAGGCCCAGGCCCAAGACGCCGGGCCCGGGCCCAGTGAGGCTCCCTGGCGTGAAGACGGCCTTCCCATTCTGGACAGTGGATCCTAAGGGCCAGTGCGGCTTCCTTGAGGCCAGAGCCACAGGATGTCAAGGCTGGAAGGCAGTCCAGGGCTGGAAGGCAGTCCAGGGCTGGAAGGCAGTCCAGGGCTGGAAGGCAGTCCAGGCTGGAAGGCAGTCCAGGGCTGGAAGGCAGTCCAGGGCTGGAAGGCAGTCCAGGCTGGAAGGCAGTCCCGGGCTGGCCGGGCTGCCTCCGTCCTCAGCCCCTGCCTACTGCCGTGCACAGCCCCTCGGCCCTGCTCCAACGCCACAAGTGTGAACACCACCCTGTCACCGACGCCGTCCAGCCCGAGAGGCCAGCACTGAAACGGGTGTAAAACCATCATCACCTCAAGCACTACGGTTATTTACACTAAAGCACAAAAGAATAGACAAATACGTTATTATTATTACAAGCTATTGGAAAATGTAATGAAATTGCTAGATAAATTATGAATCTGAAAGTCAGCTGGATTTCATTTTACCAGTGCCAAAAAAATCTCCCCTCTCCAAAAGAAATGGGAGAAATAGAGAAAACATAATTACTTTAGAGTATCAGAGAACAGCAAGTATTTAATACATGTAACGAAAGAATGTATAAAACCTCTCTAGCGGCTGGGCACTGGTGGCTCACACCGGTCATCCTAGCTACTCAGGAAGTTGAGAGCTGGGGATCGTGATTTGGAGCCAGCACAGGCAGAAAAGTCCATGAGACAGACTCTTATCTCCAATAAAGTAATCAAAAAAAAAAAAGCTAAATGGAGCTGTGGCCCAGTGGTAGAGCACTCTCCTTGAGCAAAAGAAGCTCAGGGACAACACCCAGGCCTGGAATTCAAGCCCCAGGACTGGCAAACAAACAACCTCTGTGGTAAAAATTATAAACCCACATGAAGATTCTTCTTTAAGAGCCATAAATGAGGAGACACTTTTATGAGCAAGGACAGGTGTTACACCATGTTCCCCAAATCAATAGGTCCAGTGTATGTCCCACCAGGTACTCCATGGGACTTAGAGGATGTTGTGAAGGTGCCCAGGAGGGGCCGGACCACGAATGGCCAGCACATGTCTGAAGCCGCTCAGGCTGCAGTCAGTGTGAGACCACGCAGCCGCGTGCCGTGAGGTTGTCGTGTGTTAGACATGGGAGCCGGACCAGAGAGGCGTGCCTTGTGCGGTGTCTGTGGGAGAACAGAAACCGCTTGAGTGCAGAGCTGGAGAAGACAAAGATTATTACGTGGGACGTGCAGACATAACTCCTGAGGGGCTCATGATTAGACTCAAAAAGAAAGCTATAGCTTCTAAGTAGGAAATGTCAGTGGTTCCCCGGTAGAGCTTGAGATTGGCAAACACTTCATAACCACGGCACACAGTTTAGACGAAGGCCCCCGCGAGGAGGAGAAGGCACACTTGGAAAGATTTGCAGAGAACTGGAAAAGGAGAGAGTCTGAGCATGAGCCTGGGCAGAATTAAAGAGCCTGGCACACACGGGAGAGGAGGAGGTGTCAGAGGTCACGGCAGAGGTCACGGCCTCCCGACTGCTGACCCACGGTCCCCAGGGAAGGAGCTGGGAGTCGCTCCTGGAAAGGAAAAGGGTCAATGAAGAGTGTCTGCCCTTTACACACAGTGTAAGCACAGCTCGCCAGCAGGGAGGGGCTGTTCACAGGACTCAGCCGAGGAAGGTCAGGCGTGAGGGTACGAGCACAGTCACCTCAGAAAAAATGGGACAGCACAGGACCGGAAGCACGGCCACCACGGGCAGGCCACGGCACGGCCACCACAGGCAGGCCGGAAGCACAGCCACCACGGGCAGGCCACGGCACGGCCACCACGGGCAGGCCACGGCACGGGTGGAGAGCTGCCCCGTGCCGGGGGAGCCGTCAGCGCCGGGAGGCCGAGCCAGGGCCCGCTGCGCCCTCGGTGGGGCACGTGGGTGCAGCCTCTCTGGGAATCACGTGGCCTCTGAGTTTGAACCCTGCGATCTGCATTCTACCCTCGTTCTAGGACGGCGGCAGCATAAACGCCAGGACAGGACGCGTGGGTGGACAGACTGACCATCCCCTGGGCCCTGGACCACGAAGCGGGGGACGCACAGCTGACATCGGCCACCATGGAAAGCCTCTCTCATGAAATACGGGGCGGGGGGGG
>NW_012267375.1:566688-569290 GCF_000151885.1 Dipodomys ordii | reverse complement strand
CTCGCTTCCCCGAGGCCGCTCGTGGGGTCGAGGCTCCAACCAGGTTCTGGAACATTCAGGGGGTGCCCACCGAGGCCGGCAGCGGGGCCCTGCGTGGGGAGGGCCTGGACGCGCCCCGGAGACCCCTGGGCCCCCATGGCCAGCCGCGGAGATGCCCATCCCACCCCGGTGTCCGGAACCGGCCTGACCCCACCGGCCCTCAGCGCTCCCCCGCGTCCATCCCCCAACGGGGCCTCGCGTCCCCGCCCACCACCCCATCGCCCCGTCCAGAGACCCTCCTCCCCGCGTCCACCTTCCTCTCCGCTCGCCCACTTCTGGCCTCTTCTCCCCACCTAGCCGGCCTCCACCCTCCAGCTTCCCTCCGCCTGCCGGGGAGCCCTCACATCATCCTCTCTGCTCCAGACTTCGAAGGCCGGATCCTGCCCCAGACCCAGGGGCCTGTCCAGTCCTGCCTGGCCCCTGCCCGGTCCCTGTCATCTCCTTCTCCCCAGGGCCTGGTCCGGGCAGGCCAGGGAGGAGGAGGCAGCTCAGAGCCTGCGGCTGCTTACAACACTGCTTCAGATGGGAAGGGAGGCTAACGTTTGTGCAGAAGGGTGGTTGAGTCTGGCGTCTGTGTCTGTGTGTGTGTCTGTGACTATGCAGCGTGTACATGTGTCTGTTGTGTGCATGCGTGCACAGTTGCAGGAGGTGTGCACACGGCGTGGGGCATGCCCTGGGTCCTGCCAGCGTCTATCTGCAGCCCAGCTCCACCTGCCTCCACCCCACCCAACCTGATTGAAGCCTGGCCCCTGCGGCCTGCCTGCTGCCCTCGGGTGGCTGGAAGCTGGAAGCAGGCCTCCGCGGGTGTGGGAAGGCCATGGGGCTCGAGGTGTGTCACGCTGACTCAAGCCGACCTCCGGGAGACTGGGGGTCTGCGCTGTGCTGTTCTCAGTTGGAAGCCCGGGGGAGTTGGCAAGCTGGTATTTGGGAGGCTGGGGCGGGGGAGGGGGACGCAGCAGGCAGAAGCAGGCCGGCTGCTCTTACAGAAGATTCTTCCTGAGGGTCTCCATGGTGAGCGGCGCCTTGGAGCTCCCAGCCATCAAGCCAGACTGCTTGGCTTGTTCCTGTGCCACTGCCACACCAGGCTCCTCTACCCACCCCGTTAGCGTTTTATGGTTTCCTTTACATACAGATGATGTGATCACTGTCCAGAAAACAAAGCAGAAAATACTGTGTGTAGGAAAACAAGCCCCAAACCGTGCGGGTCACAGGCTGCTCACGCCTCCCTCTCCCTCTCTCACAGAGAAGAGGCTTGACACCAAAGGAAACCTCCGTGGGGCGTGCTCACCAGCCCTGAGCAGAGACAGCTGCAGACACTCCCCCGCCCACCTGTACCTAGCAGGGCTGCTGTCAGAGTTTGCTTTCCATCCCTGCAAGGAGGAAACGCTTCTCTGGGCTCCTGGCTTCCATGTTTGGCCGGTCACTTTGGGAGCTGTGGTGAGCAGACATGGAGCGGCTCAGGAGTCAGCTCGCCAGGGAGAGATAAGAGGATTGGGAGCCCTGGCTCAAGGAAGCCCTAATGAGCTAACTTCCTCCCTAAAGCCCCGCCCCCTTCTCAAAGCTTCCACCACCTCCTGGGGGGGGGGGGCATTTAAGATTCAAATTATACTGCTTCAGCAGGAAGGGGGAAGACAGACACAGGTGTGGCTGAGAACAGCTGTCCTCTGCGGCGGGACACGTGCTCAGACCCCTAGATCCTGGCCCTCGCCTCTGACTCCTGGCGGTCAGCGACCCCTGAACTTCAGGATGGGCAGGAGCTGCTGCCTGTGCCCTTCACCCTCCACCCTCGCCGCTGCCACCATCCTCTAAGCTCTCTGTCTCTTCTTCCTTGGCTCCATGGCCCATCATTTCTGCCCAGCAAGGATCGTCACGTGGATTAAGGTTTGTAGGAATGTGTGAGGTTCCTTCACACTGCCCAGTGTTTCCCTCCCTTTTCTGCCAGGGATTGCTGGCTGGCATACAGCTGTCTGTGTGTGTGTGTGTGCATATGCATCTGTGTGTGTGTGCATATGTCTGCATGCATGAGTGTGCGTGTGTATGCATGTGCATGCATGGGTGTATGTGTGTGCATGTGTGTACGTCTGCATGCATGTGCAAATGTATACAGGTGTGTGCGTGCATCCATGTGCATATATGTGCTGTGTTGCATGTGAGAGTGTGTGCGTGTGTGTGCATGTGCGTGTGCACGTGCGTGTGCATGCGTGTGTGTTCCCTGGGGCGAGGGGGGAGAGGAGGGCAAAGCTGTAGTAGATGTTCAGTGGGTCTCTGTCATGCAGACACCCAGGGCTGCCAGCCCAACCTGCACATCCCAGTTCAGCCTTGGCGGTGACCAGGGCTGGGCTGGGCCACACACCAACAGAGGCCCCCTCCAGGAAGAGGTTGTGACTCTACAGTTGAGCGGTGGGGGGTCTTCAGGATGGACGCCCTGACTGTCCAGCTGTGGTCAGGTGTGGGTGCTCCAGAGGACAGGGACGTCCAGTGTGGTCAGGTCTCTCTGCAGTAGGAGGGCTGAGGTCTTCACCCTTTCCTAGACTGTAGTCCACACTGTTGAATGTGTGTGCAG
>NW_012267375.1:564334-564871 GCF_000151885.1 Dipodomys ordii | reverse complement strand
TGCCTGGGCTCCAGCGTCTCCGGCGCCTGGCACTCTCTCTGCTTCACCCACCCTGAATCCGCATCGCGTCAGCATTGAGGGTCAGCAATACAAAGGGAGAGCAGAGCCTTTGTGTGCATGCTGCCACTGGTGCAGATGTGGGGGGTGTGAGGAAGCAGTCCAGGTAAATCCTCACCTCCCCTTCCTGCTGGCCTGGCCGCCTTCCACCATAAACAGGGCCCTCAGCCAGGCCCTTTCCTTCCTGATACGCCTCATGCCACCCATCCAGACAGGTTGTCATGTGCCGGGGCCCGCGCTGCAGAGACAGCCCTCCCCAAGAGCCAGAGGGACCACTCAGTGCAGCCTGGCCCTGAGCACCCACCTCACAGGACCAGACACACAGCCCACAGCACCACACACACACCCACAGCACCACACACACACCCACAGCACCACACACACACCCACAGCACCACACACACACCCACAGCACCACACACACACACACAGCACCACACACACAGCCCACAGCACCACACACACACCCACAGCACCACA
>NW_012267375.1:560892-562312 GCF_000151885.1 Dipodomys ordii | reverse complement strand
GGGGAGGGGAGGGCTCAGAGGGGGGGTAACGCCTTAGCAGGCAGGGCGTGGGGGGGCAGGGAGGGGAGGGCTCAGAGGCCAGGCCAAGGGCACAGTGAAGACCTGCGGGTGGCTGGCTCGGCTCAGACATGGACACAGAGCAATTCCCAGCACGCCTGGGCTGGCTTCCTCCCACCCAGAGAAGCCTGGTTGAGTTGTGGGGCAGCCACTGTGGCCAGCATGGCCTCCGAGGCCTCAGACCTGGGCCCTCTGGCCCAAGGATCTCGGGGATGGGCCCGATGTCCCCGCTGGGTTTGCGTCCCCGACCTCTGCCTGGGGTCCCACGCTGGGGGCCCCCAGGCAGGCCCCTCTAGGACCAGCACCGCTGGGGCACCAGGAACTGCTCAGAGCAGGAGGCTGAGGAGGGGAAGGGGGGCGGAGGCCGTTGGGAGCAGGGGTGGGTGGCCTGCCGTCTCTCTGGGAACCACCCAGAAGCCGGTCCCAGATCGGGCAGTGCCCCGGGGCCAGCACAGTCCCCAGGGGGCAAAGGGGCCTGGCGCTGTCTGGGCTCACACCGGCTCAGAGACCGTGGCGCTTCCGAGAACACCGAGGAGAGTACCCAGGGCCACGCTTGGAGGCCTACACATTCCTGTCGGGAATCCAGTCTGCAGGGTGCCCACTACACCGACCCCCCATACACACACACACACACACGCACGCAGCCTCCAGCACCACACACACCTATGCACACACAGACGTAGCCTCCAGCGCCACACACACCTACACACACACCTACACACATGGACACAGCCTCCAGCGCCACACACACCTACACACACCTACACACATGGACACAGCCTCTAGCGCCACACACACCTATGCACACACAGACATAGCCTCCAGCGCCACACACACCTACACACACACCTACACACACGGATGCAGCCTCCAGCGCCACACACACCTACACACACGGACACAGCCTCTAGCGCCACACACACCTACACACACACCTACACACATGGACACAGCCTCCAGCACCACACACACCTACACACACACCTACACACACGGACGCAGCCTCTAGCGCCACACACACCTACACACACACACACACACACACAGCCTCCAGCACCTACACCGACCCCCCCACACTGACGCAGCCTCCAGCGCCTACACCGACCCCCCCACGCAGCCTCCAGCACCACACACACCTACACACACACACGGATGCAGCCTCCAGCGCCACACACACCTACATACACACCTACACACACGCGGATGCAGCCTCCAGCGCCACACACACCTACACACACGGACGCAGCCTCCAGCGCCACACACACCTACACACACGGACGCAGCCTCCAGCACCACACACACCTACACACATGGACGCAGCCTCCAGCACCTACACCGACCCCCCCCCACACGCAGCCTCCAG
>NW_012267375.1:553509-553998 GCF_000151885.1 Dipodomys ordii | reverse complement strand
CCGACCCCCCCACACACACACAGCCTCCGACACCTACACCAACCCCCCCACAGACACGCAGCCTCCAGCGCCACACACACCTACACACACACGCACCCTCCCGCACGCCGCCTCCATCCACACAGACACACACGCAGCCTCCGGCACCTACACCGACCCCCCACACATAGCCTCCGGCACCTACACCAACCCCCCCACACACACGCAGCCTCCAGCGCCACACACACCTACACAGACACACACACGCAGCCTCCGGCACCTACACCAACCCCCCCCACACACACGCAGCCTCCAGCGCCACAGACACACACGCAGCCTCTGGCACCTACACCGACCCCCCACACACACACGTAGCCTCCGGCACCTACACCAACCCCACACACACACGCAGCCTCCAGCGCCTACACTGACCCACACACACACACATGCAGCCTCCAGCGCCACACACACCTACACAGACACACACACGCAGCCTCCGGCAACTACACC
>NW_012267375.1:553157-553459 GCF_000151885.1 Dipodomys ordii | reverse complement strand
CATGCAGCTTCCGGCGCCTACACCGACCCCCCACGCAGCCTCTAGCGCCTACACCGACCCCCCCTCACGCAGCCTCCAGCGCCTACACCGACTCCCCCACGCAGCCTCCAGCGCCTACACCAACCCCCCCACAGCCTCCAGCACCACACACACCTACACACACACGCAGCCTCCAGTACCTACACCGACCCCCCATGCAGCCTCCAGTGCCACACACCTACACACACACGCAGCCTCCAGCACCTACACCGACCCCCCACACACACACGCAGCCTCCAGCGCCTACACCGACCCCTGCCACA
>NW_012267375.1:547008-547759 GCF_000151885.1 Dipodomys ordii | reverse complement strand
CTACACCGATCCCCCCATGCAGCCTCCAGTGCCACACACACCTACACACACACGCAGCCTCCAGCACCTACACCGACCCACACACACATGCAGCCTTCAGCGCCTACACCGACCCCCCCCATGCAGCCTCCAGCGCCACACACACCTACACACACACGCAGCCTCCAGCACCTACACCGACCCCCACACACACACGCAGCCTCCAGCTCCTACACCAACCCCCTGCCACACACACAGCCTCCAGCGCCACACACCTACACACACACACACACGCAGCCTCCAGCACCTACACTGACCCCCACACACACACTGACGCAGCCTCCAGCGCCTACACTGTCCCCCTGCCACCCACACAGCCTCCAGCGCCACACACACACACACACACACACACGCAGCCTCCAGCACCTACACCGACCCCCCCCACACTGACGCAGCCTGCAGCGCCTACACCGATCCCCCCCACTCAGCCTCCAGTACCACACACACCTACACACACACTGACGCATCCTCCAGCGCCACACACACCTACACACACTGATGCAGCCTCCAGCGCCTACACCGACCCCCCCACGCAGCCTCCAGCACCACACACACCTACACACACACGGACACAGCCTCCAGCGCCACACACACCTACACACACACAGACGCAGCCTCCAGCGCCACACACACCTACACACACACGGACGCAGCCTCCAGCGCCACACACACCTACACACACACGGACGCAGCCTCCAGCGCCACACACACC
>NW_012267375.1:544326-546724 GCF_000151885.1 Dipodomys ordii | reverse complement strand
ACACACACACGGACGCAGCCTCCAGCGCCACACACACCCACACACACACGGACGCAGCCTCCAGCGCCACACACACCCACACACACATGGACACAGCCTCCAGCGCCACACACACCTACACACACACGGACACAGCCTCCAGCGCCACACACACCTACACACACACAGACGCATGCCCTGGAGGCGTAGTGACTGCTCGTGACCACAGAGGGTGCCCGTGCCGGCCACTGCCAGGCCGCCTGGGCCAGGAGGGAGCCCCACACCTGGCAGCCCCCGTGGCTGGACAGCCCCAGTGCTGACCCTCCCTTGCCTCCTTCCTGCCCCACCCTCTGGGTCCTTCCGCTTTGCTCCTCCTGGGTCTTGGGTTGCCCCTAGGTCAGAGTCTGATCTCACACACTTCCCCGTGACCGCTCTGGCCTGCGGCCCCTCTGGCTCCACTCTGGGGCCGGCCCGGCCTGGAGCCAGAGCCTGGGTCACAATGGAGATTTTAAATCACAGCCTCCTTCGATTCTCCGAGAGCCGCAGAGTTCCTCGACCGTGTGGGATTGGGGGAGCCCTCCTCCTCCCGAGCAGGATCGGGTCGGGCCTTTAAACCCCCCATGGTGATTCATGTGGTGGGGAGAAGCTCTTCCACAGCCTCCTGGATTCCTTCAACTCCAGCACATTAAGCCGACAGCAGACAGATTGACAGGAAAGAATGCAGACAATTTAATCTACATTGTAGGTGGTGAGACTCTGGGCTTACACACCATTTCCACAAAAGGTGATCAAGGGTACCTAGACACCTGGTCTAGAGGAGAGGGAGGCCGGGCCGGCCGGGCCTGGGGCGGGGCTGGACGGCGCGGATGGTGTGTCTACCGGGTTTGTTTCCTTCTCTTCTCTTCCACCCTGAGCTACATCCTTCTTTTCTGACCACTGGGAGAAGGCCGGTCACCCGGGCCCGGGCCCAGCGGGGGCCGCACACACGCGGCTCAGGGTGGAGCGATGAGGGCGAGGGAAGCAAAAGATTGTAAAAACCATTTCAGAAGACTGGGGCTCCCGCGGCTTGGGCCCCAAATCCCCGCTTCCAAAGGCCGAGGCCCGGAAGGCTGCAGTTCAAAGCCAGCCCGGACAGAAAAGCCTGGAAGCTTCCATCCCCACTCACCAGCAAGAAGCTGGACTGGAGGGGCGGCTTGTGGGGAGAGCTCCTGCCAGGAACGCCGCACGAGAGCCCGTTCTCCCTCCCTCCCCCAGTTCTGTCTCTCCTCTCACACTCTCACACACACTCACTCACACACTAACACTCACACACACGCTCACACACACGCTCACACACACGAACACACACACACTCACACTCTCTCACACACACACACTCTCACACTCTCTCACACTCACACTCACACACTCACACTCTCTCACACACACTCACATACACTCTCACATACTCACACACACTCTCTCACACTCACACTCTCTCACACACACATTCTCACACTCTCACACTCACACTCACACACTAACACTCACACACTCTCACACACACGAACACACTAACACTCACACACTAACACACACACTCTCACACTCACACTTCTCACACACGCACACTCACACTCTCTCACACACTCACACACACTCTCTCACACTCATACTCTATCACACACACACTCACACTCTCTCACACACACTCACACTCATACACTCTCACACATACACTCACACACTCACACACACACTCTAACACACACTCACACTCACACACTCTTATACGCACTCTCACACACTCACTCTCATACACACTCACACACTCTCATACTCTCACACACACTCACACACTCTCACACTCACACTGTCACACACACACTCACACTCACTCTCACGCACACTCACACTCACACACACTCACTCTCATGCACACTCACACACTCTCACACTCTCATACACACTCACTCACATACACTCACACACTCACACTCACACACACACTCACTCACATACACACACTCTCACACACTCACACACTCACACACTCACACTCTCGCACACACTTTCACACTCACACACACTTGCACACACACTCACACTCATTCTCACACACACTCACACACTCTCTCACACACACACTCACTCACACACACACACACACTCACACACACGGCCAGATCCAGGAATGAAGCAGGGCAGGAAGTGAAGGCCAGCAGCTCCGTCCGCTCTCCTTCCTTTCAGTTAAATAGTTGTGCAGAGCAAAGGTCGCGGAGGTTCACCTCAGCGCTGCACCCGACTGCTGGGCTCCCTTTCTCAGCGGTGGAGCCCAGCAAGCCGAGCCGTGTGCAACACACCCCTACACCACTGCCGTGCCCCACGCCCACCACCACCACTGTGCCCCACACCCACCACCACCACCACCGTGCCCCAC
>NW_012267375.1:536205-540348 GCF_000151885.1 Dipodomys ordii | reverse complement strand
GGGCCCAGCACCCCTGCCTGTCAGTGCAGGCCCGGGCCCAGGCAGCCTGCTCTCTCCCCAAGCCCAGCACCCCCGGACGCGCCAAGTCGCTGCCTGGCATGCAGGGAAGGCAGAGCTGGCCAAGTGTGCCCCTACCATGGCCTTTCCTGGGGACCACCACTGCTGAGCGTGCACAGGGGAGCCCAGACAGCGCCGCTGCACAGAGGGAGCCTGGAGACCACCACTGCTGAGTGTGCACACGGAGAGCCCAGAGACCACCGCTGCTGAGCGTGCACAGGGGAGCCCAGACAGCGCCGCTGCACACGGGGAGCCTGGAGACCACCGCTGCTGAGCGTGCACAGGGGAGCCCAGACAGCGCCGCTGCACACAGGGAGCCCGGAGACCACCGCTGCTGAGCGTGCACATGGGAAACCCGGAGACCACCGCTGCTGAGCGTGCACAGGGGAGCCCAGACAGCGCCGCTGCACACAGGGAGCCCGGAGACCACCACTGCTGAGCGTGCACATGGGAAACCCGGAGACCACCGCTACTGAGTGTGCACACGGAGAGCCCGGAGACCACCGCTGCTGAGCGTGCACATGAGGAGCCTGGAGACCAGCCTGGAGACCAGCCTGGAGGGAGCCAGCGAGGGAGGGGGGTCAGCAGGGGGAGGGGGAGCCAGCAGAGGAGGAGTCAGTGGGAGGAGGGGGAGCCAGCGGGGGAGGGAGATCAGCGGGGGAGGGCGAGCCAGCAGAGGGGGAGTCAGTGGGGGGGAGGGGGAGCCAGCGGGGGAGGGGGAGCCAATGGGGAAGGGGGGTCAGCGGGGGAGTCGGCTGCCCATTCCCTGTCTGAGTCTTCTGCCCTGAGCCTCACAGCCTGGGCGGGGGAGGGGTCCGGAGACAGCGCAGCCACTGCAGGAGAGGCGGAGGCTGACCGGGCGGATGACCCCTCTTGCTGGCCGGGAGGGGGGGTACTGGAACACCCGCACATTGCCGCCCGTGTCTGAGTGTGGGTTTGCGAGGGGGGTGATGGGGACTTGGATGAGCTGGGAGGACAGTGCGTCGTGGTCAGTGTGGTCACTGTGGAGGTGTCCACAGCGCAGCACCGTCGCCCGTGCGTGGATGAGGTGAGGGACAGTGCGTCGTGGTCAGTGTGGTCACTGCGGAGGTGTCCACAGCACAGCACCGTCACCCTGCATGGATGTGAGGGACAGTGCGTCGTGGTCAGTGTGGTCACTGCAGAGGTGTCCACAGCGCAGCACCGTCGCCCATGCGTGGATGAGGTGAGGGACAGTGCGTCGTGGTCAGTGTGGTCACTGCGGAGGTGTCCACAGCGCAGCACCGTCGCCCGTGCGTGGATGAGGTGAGGGACAGTGCATTGTGGTCGGTGTGGAGGTGTCCACAGCGCAGCACCGTCGCCCGTGCGTGGAGGAGGTGAAGGAGCCCAGGCGTAGCTGCAGCCAGACTGTCTTGGAGTGAGGGACTTGCATCTCTGTGGTGTGGATTCAGAGACCTTCCCATGGATCAAGAGCCAGGGCATCCCTGGGCCGGGTCAGCCTGCAGGGGAGGGGTCATCGTGTGTGTCCGGTGCTGGCCTCCAGCGGGCAGGGGGCAGGAGGCGGTGTGCGGCCACAGCTGCTCTCCCTGGCCCGGCCTTTGCTGTGGGACATGACCCCTCCCACCCCTCGGCTGCCGTGTCACTTTCTTTGGTGGGAAGGTGTTAACAAACATGCCCGGCCCTTATGTGGACCACAAAGCTGGGCCTGCCCACTCTCATGCCTCAGCGGCCGCCGTCAGACCATGCCCAGGCTGGTCTGATGGAGGAGGGGAGCATGTGCAGTCTTATGAGTCACCAGCCAGCCGGCCTAGAGCATGATCGAGCCCAGACAGGACCAGGGCACATACCAAGACACACCACGCATACCAGCGCCAGACGGCTGGAAATAAAGACACAGAGAAACCCCCAGAGCAAGAAACAGTCAGCTTCATTCAGAGGAAAGCCGCGCTGACAGCTGGTTCCACAGACAGACAGCCATGGAAGGAGAGCTTTGATGCCCTGCAGTTCAGTAACTGCGCAGTTTATCCCAGGGATCTGTAAGAAGAGTTATGAAGTTACTCCACGGGTCCCGCGCGGGGTCCTCACTGAGCTTCCTACGGTGTGATCATGAAGACTACGAAGCCATCGGTACAAATGACTGCGCAGACCAGGCTGCGCCACAACCCGCCCTTCCACCAACGGCCCTCACTAAGGACCCAGCCAGTCTCCTTTTCTCCTTTAACTTCATGACTCGACGCTCAACAGAGCCCAGCCCAGAGCGCAAAGAAGCCCCCACCCGGGTCACCGTGGGGGATGGATTTCCCAGGCGGACCCCGGGGGACGAGCGGGAGGCAAAGCTCCTCCTCGGAGTCTGGAGGCAAACGCCCTGCTTTGTCCTTGACACGCTGCCGTCCACCTTAGCATCATCCGATTACCTGAGCACAGCAATCGTGTCAGACGTGGTATTTCATAGTCCCTCATCCCTTCTAACTTATTAAGCAGGATTCTACTGTGATTAAGAGCTTTTCCTCCCCCTCACATATTACTCCATCACCAATTATACTCCTGTGTATGTATTTTATTCCTTGGGCTGTAAGTCAATGATACCATTATTTATGATCTTGCTCAATAACAAATATCTTATCTCCGGGAGAAAATGACCCTGCACAAGCAAAGCCTAATAATGTTCAGACAAAGCGGAATGGATTTTTTTCCCAGCAGAGGGCTGCTCTGCGGAAGGGGCCGCTTGGCGGAGCGGGAGAGCGCAGGCGGAGGCTGGTGAGGTCTGCGGACCGGCCGGAGGCGCCCAGCACCACGCCAGCAGCCACGGCTGGGCTCCATTCCCAGCAAGACTGAGCTCAGGGCCACAGCAGCAGGAAGGGCGGGGGGAAGGCCTGGGCTCGGCACAGCAGCCTCACACAGCCCTCTGTGGGTGAGCCCACAAGGTCAAGGGTCTCTGCCCCAGCCTGCCGCCCAGAGTCAAGCCTTGCCTGGGTTGGGCTGGGATGGCCAGAAGGCCCCGAGAGCCACCCCAGCCCTTTATCTCCTTGCTGGACCCTAATGCTGTGGGGCTGTGTGCTGGCTGTGTGATGGACGTCAGCTGGCCTGCCCCTGAAGCTGCCCATGGTCCCCATGTTGCTCCATTCCAGACTCATGGGCTCAGACAGGCCCCAGGCCCCAAGGTTCGTTTGGTATCTCAAGGTGTCTGACCCCCGTAGAACCTGCCGATCTCTTCCTAGGCAGCACCCACGTCCTTTGGCAGCTGGGACATTTGCTGTTCCCCGCAAGCCACAGCTGAGACGAAAGAGCCCGGCTCTGGGCACTGTGTGGAAGCCAGACGGTGCCTTCTACCGTGAGTAACTACCGGGAGAATGAAAGTGAGTGTGCCGCAAGTGAGCTAACGGAGGGCTGGGCAGGTGGCTCAGGGGTAGAGCACCTGCCTCGCATGCATGAAGCCCTGGGTTCGATTCCTCAGCACCACATAAGCAGAAAAAGCCGGAAGTGGTGCTCAAGTGGTAGAGCGCTAGCCTTGAGCTGAAGAGCTGAGGGACAGCGCCCAGGTCCAGAGTTCAGGACCCATGACCGATTAAAAAAAAAAAAAAGGAGAACAATAAAGGAGAGAAAAAGAAACAGGAAACAAAGAACACAGGAAACACAGGAAGCCAGCTGTTTGATGACAGCTGCCCGGTGTGTGTGAGCAAACACTGAAGATCCATGGCTGGGCTTAAAAGAGAAAACAGAACCAATAGTTTTTCTGGAGGAGCAAAAATACACAGAAAAGCCAGAAAGGAGCTATGCCTATAACCGTAGCTACGCAGGCCTGAGGATCTCAGTGCAGAGCCAGCCCAAACAGACAATCCAAGAGGCTTTTATCTCCAATTAATCCACAGAAGTGGAGGTATGGTCCAAGTGGTGGAGCACCATCCACGAGCAAAGAATAACACAAGGCTATGAGATCAAGTCTCACTAGCAAGAAAGACGGAAGGAAAGAAGGAAGGAAGGAAGAAGGAAGGAAGGAAGGAAGGAAGGGAGGGAGGGAGGAAGGAAGGAAGAGAGGAAGGAAGGAAGGGAGGAAGGAAGGAAGGAAGGAAGAGAGGAAGGAAGGAAGGGAGGAAGGAAGGAAGGGAG
>NW_012267375.1:532983-536155 GCF_000151885.1 Dipodomys ordii | reverse complement strand
AGGAAGGAAGGAAGGAAGGAAGGAAGGAAGGAAGGGAGGGAGGGAGGGAGGAAGGAAGGAAGAGAGGAAGGAAGGAAGGGAGGGAAGGAGGGAGGGAGGGAAGAAGGAAGGAAGGAAGGAAGGAAGGCTATGGCTTCAAAATGTCAAAGTAACCAATATGTCAGAAAGTGGCCAAGCTCAGAGGAAAGTGGATCTTTTTAATAAACAGTGCTGGCTTACTTGGACATCTGCCTAGGGAAAAACCAAGACTGAACTCTTCCTCCTCCTCCTCCTTCTCCTTCATCATCATCATCATCACCACCACCACATCAGCTTCAGACCAGTCATTGCTGTAAAGAGAAAGCTAAAACGGTAAGAATTTCAGAATGTGACAAGGAAATGTATGATCGTGATATCTGAAACACTAGGAAAAGAATGGATCACAGCGAACATGGAAGAGGCCAGCACGTCTGTTATCTGGAGACACCAGGCGCGCAGGATGAAGCAGGAGGAGCTGCAGGCCGCGGCATTCGCGGGACCCGGCCGGGGTTAGAGACGGGCAGGTGGGAGCACTTACAAATGAACACAGGGAGCAGAGCAGAACGGCGACCGCACCAGTCCTACGCCAGGCCTCGTGGGCCTTCATGGTCACTGTGTGATTCCATCACGCCAGCAAGGCCAGGATGACCGAGGTCAGCTCCAAGGTCAGCGGGGCGCGACGCCCTGGAGCCACCCGGCGTGGCTCGGTCAGCCGTCCCAATGCTCTGGAAAAGTGTTGGCGGTGTCCCTGTGACCAGGCAACTCTGCAGCTCCACGCCTGCCCTCCGGGGTCTGCAGACACACGTGCAAACCTGTCAGGGCTGCGCACCAGCACGGCTGCCCTGACAGGGTCTGGTGACTCCATGCAGCGCACACACAGCACGCAGTGGTGCGGTGTCACCCACAAGATGTGAAGCAAATCACCGCCACGCCACACACCACTGAACGCCGCAGGCAGCCAGACTCGGGAACACCCCAGAGCTGGCTGCTCCCTCCCTCCCTCACACTCACACACACGCTCGCTCTCTCACACACACACATTCTCTCTTTCTGTCTCATCTACCTGCCTATCCCTGTCTGTCTTACTTTCTCTGTCTCTGTCTCTGACCTGCACGTGTGAGGAGCAAGCTGAAGGAAGCAGGGATTTAATTCGTCCGTCGTTCAGAGGGCTCAGTCCGTGGTCACGTGGCCCTGTGCTCGTGGGCAGAGGACCTGCAGCAGGCGTGAGGGGTGGGAGAGCTGTGGTGGACAGGAAGCAAAGGATCTAGGGACACAGTGTCCCCAGGTCCCCCCTCAGAGAATTGCTTCCTCCAGCCAGACCCGGAGTCTCCAGAACAGAAGCTCCCCAACCAGAGCCCTGAGACAGGAATCCTGCCTAGCACAGGTGCCTGCTGGGGACAACCGTATCCAACTGTAACAGGCTGGCACCTGAGAGGGAGAGACAGACAGACAGACAGAGACAGGCAGAGCAAACAGACAGACAAAGACAGAGACAGACAGACAGAAACAGAGCAAACAGACAGACAAAGACAGAGACAGAGACAGACAGACAGACAGAGACAGAGCAAACAGACAGGCAGACAGAGACAGAGAGACAGACAGAGACAGAGCAAACAGACAGACAGGCAGACAGAGACAGAGACAGAGAAAGACAGACAGAGACAGAAAGACAGACAGACAGACAGAGATAGAGCAAACAGACAGACAGAGACAGAGCAAACAGACAGAGACAGAGACAGAGACAGAGAGACAGACAGAGACAGGCAGAGCAAACAGACAGACAGGCAGACAGAGACAGAGACAGAGAAAGACAGACAGAGACAGAAAGACAGAGACAGACAGACAGAGACAGAGACAGAGACAGATGACAGACAGAGCGGCGGCCTCCTTGTTGTGCCCTGGAACCGTTCTTGCCTCTCACAGCTGGGCTTCTGGAACAGTCACCGTGTTTCTGGCCACCTGTACGAAGCACCCTGCAGGGCGGCCAAATGGGAGGTTGGCACGTGTCTGCCGAGGAGACGGAGGCGGCGTTTGGAGCCGGCGCGGCAGCTTGCCCCAGCTGGGGTCCCCCAGCCTCTGCTGAGTCACACTGCCTCTGGGTTTGATGTATTTTCATCACATGTTTTGAGCAGAGGAAAATTCTGGCAGAGAAACTGTGGATATTTGGGAAATGAGTCCAGCAGGAAGTGGTCAGGATGTGACTCATGCGGCCGTTGGAACCCTGCGGGGGTGAGCAGGCTCCCACAATTCCTGCCTGCCCACAGCCACGGAAGCCAGGGCCAAGCCCAGCACCGCGCTGTGGCTGCCCAGACTCAGTGGCAGCTCTAGTTCAGTTCTGTTCTACGTGGACCAGTGACGCTGGCAAGGTCCCTGGAATCACAGTCAAGTGTCCAGGCGGGCTGACCAAGCACCACCGTGTGTGCAGAGACTGACCAAATCACCACTGTGTGTACAGAGACTGACCAAATCACCACCGTGTGTGCAGATGAACTGACCAAATCACCACCGTGTGTGCAGATGAACTGACCAAATCACCACCGTGTGTGCAGATGAACTGACCAAATCACCACCGTGTGTGCAGATGAACTGACCAAATCACCACCGTGTGTGCAGAGACTGACCAAATCACCACCGTGTGTGCAGAGACTGACCAAATCACCACCGTGTGTGTGGATGAACTGACCAAATCACCACCGTGTGTGCAGATGAACTGACCAAATCACCACTGTGTGTACAGAGACTGACCAAATCACCACCATGTGTGCAGAGACTGACCAAATCACCACCGTGTGTGCAGATGAACTGACCAAATCACCACTGTGTGTACAGAGACTGACCAAATCACCACCGTGTGTGCAGAGACTGACCAAATCACCACCGTGTGTGCAGAGACTGACCAAATCACCACCGTGTGTGCAGAGACTGACCAAATCACCACCGTGTGTGCAGATGAACTGACCAAATCACCACCGTGTGTGCAGATGAACTGACCAAATCACCACCGTGTGTACAGATGAACTGACCAAATCACCACCATGTGTACAGAGACTGACCAAATCACCACCGTGTGTGCAGAGACTGACCAAATCACCACCATGTGTGCAGAGACTGACCAAATCACCGTGTGTGCAGATGAACTGACCAAATCACCACC
>NW_012267375.1:513979-525415 GCF_000151885.1 Dipodomys ordii | reverse complement strand
TGCCTGGAGGATTGGGAATGGACACAGGGCCACTTTCCCGATGCCTTCTCCTAGAGGTTGACTCCTGGAGTCCTGTAGCCCACAGAGGCGTGGGATCTCTTCTTCCTGGTGCTAAACCCAGTCTGCACTCCACGCTGTATCTTTTTGCTGGGCGGGCTTCACTCCCCACAGGCCCCAGAGCCTGTCTTCTCCACTCCTTCTCCAGCCTTCCTGTATCTGTGACCTGGATTTGTTAAAGCTCCAGGGGCTGTCCTGGGGACAGGGACAGCCCAGGACCACCAGCACTGTCACCGCGGTCCGCCTGGTCCGCTCGTGGCAGCACAGCCCCTGCGGGACCTGCAGGCGTGAGGGGTGCCGCTGCCGGCCACCTCCAGCAGAGGCCGGTCCCGGTGGGAGGGCTCAGGTGGACGGTGGCGGGAAGCCGGCGGCCTCTGACACGGGGAGCACTCCCCACGCGTGGGGAGGAGGGAGGAAGCCAGGCTCCCGCTGCCCTCCCTGGGTACCCGGCGTGCTGGGGCCATGGGAGGAGGCTGGAGGCTGCTGGCGGGCCTCCAGCCCCGGCGGCCGGTCAGCGGGGCCTGGGAACCGGGCGGCCCGGGGGTGACTCAGCCTGCCGTGGGGGAGGGGCGGCGGGCGGGGGCCAGATGGCCTTGGAGACCAGGAGCCAGTCTGGCTCCCTGCCAGGTCACAGCCGCTCTGTGGGAATGGCGTGCCCACCAGGCATCCGTGAGACCCCCGGGGCTTCCGCCCCGCCCCCGCCCCCGCGGTGCCCGCCCCCCTCGGCGCCTGCCTCTGCCCCCTGCGGTGCCCGCCCCCGCCCCCTCGGCTCGCCCAGGCCACTGTGGATAGCCAGAGCGAGCGCGTCCGGAGTGGGTGAGGTGTCTGTCAGGGTGTGCGCTCCGTGGAGGCCAGAGCCTGGCTCCGGTGTTGTGAGAGTCCAGTGGGGGACTGCCGTGCCTGGACGGTGCCCACAGTAGGGACAGGACAGCGGGTCTGAATCGCTCACCGCGACGCGCTGAGGAGGAGGGGGAAGCGCGCGGGGCCCTCAGCTGTCCCGGGAGAGGGCCCAGCCCTGCAGTGACTGCAGGCCTGGACCCCGGTGCCCGCTGGTCCCAGGGCCCAGGGCAGCCGGGGCAGCGCTGGGTCCGACGAGGCAGCACCCCTTCCTGGGTGAGGCTGGAGCCTGGTCCTCCGAGGGTTAGCCATAACTAACAGAAAGCGTGGCCGCCTCCCCTCGGCCACAGCCACGTGCTGCGCGGCTCCCGCTGGTCGGCGCAGCCCGGGAGGCCTCTGCAGGGCTGCGGGAGGCACCGGTGCTTGGCGGTGGGTAATGGTGAAGCCAGCGGCCCCGGCAGGGGGCTCTCTCCCAGGCCGACGTCTCCCCCACCCTGCGTGTCCGTGAGTCAGGCCGTCACTAACCAGGCAAGATCACGGGGGCCTGAGAGAGCCGGGACAGAGCCCCAAGGAGCAGCGAGGAGAATGGGGTCTTTCCCCCAACGCCCACGGCAGATAACGTGTCCAGCAGAGAGACCATGCCCGTCAGACGGCGTGGCGGGGCCGAGCCCGCCAGGAGCGGGCGCTCTGGCTGCTGCCGTTCACCGTGGGGGGCTGAGCTGCTTCCTGTGGGAAATCCAGGGCCCCGAGGCTCCTCTGAAACAGCGCAGGGTTAACAACAACAGACATTTCCTGAGATCACAGCCTGGTGGAGGCCCAGGGTGGAGGCCGCCCACACAGACATAAACCTGGACGCCGAGCCCACTCCAGGAGTCGGAGCCCACGGCCCAGCAGACTTGGATCTTGTCCCGCCCAAAGCCACACCGCCCCGAGACTGGCATGTGTGGGCTCTGGGTAGCCGTGCACCTCTGGACCCACAGGGCCCCCACTGGGCCAAGCACAGGGGGACGGTGCCCAGCGTTGGTCCAGACTCCTGGGTCTGGCATCGGGCCCAGTCTGGGGGCCACTGAAGAGATTTCTGAAACAAAAGAAACGCTTTGGAGAGTTCCTCGGACCGGAGAAGCACAGCGGCTGGAAGGAGCCCAGGGCCCAGCGTCTCCCCCCTGCTTCAGAAATCAGATCAAGGAAAGAATTTGGTCGACCAAAGCTACAGCTCCACTTGTAGAGAGAGGGGACGTGTGTGCAGTTTGCGTGCCAAGAGTTGCTGCTGTGAATTCACAGGGTGACCTCCACACATCCGGAGCCCACGTGTCCGGTGTTCACGCACCGATGAAGAGCTTGCTGCTCCAACAGTGGCATCCTCAGCCCTGGCGGCCAGAGGCCCCCAGAGACACCCCCCCCACCGTGGTTTCCTGATGACATCTTTGTGTTTTGATTTTCTTGTGCCAGTCCTGGGGCTTGAACTCTGGACCTGGGAACTATTCCTTCACTTTTTTGCTCAAGACTAGTGCACTACTACTTGAGCCACATCTCCACTTCCAGGTTTTTGGAGGCAAGAGGCTCAAGACCTTCCTGCCCGGGCTGGCTTTGAGCGGCGATCCTCAGCAGCCCCCTGAGTAGGATGACGGTGTGAGCCGTGGTGCTGAGTCTGGTGACATCTTTATCCGCAGTGGTCAGCATGATTCTCCCTGCTGGTGGGCTAGAGCCTTGTGGCCTGCGGAGTGTTTCATACAGGTGACCAGAAACATGGTGCGTCCATGAGCCCTGGCCACACCCAAGTGTCCCGGGACCGGAAAGCCAGCCCTGCCTGGCACGTGGTCTGGTTCCACCTCCTGTCACACCTGTGTGACCAGGGCTCATGGACGCGCCAGTGACTGTGTGACCATGCACTCTGGCACAGAGGAAGAAATGAGGGATGCCGCCGGTAGAGACGCAACCAGGCCAACGGGAGACCTGGAGTAAGAACGCGAGCATGCTTCATTGTACGGAGCATCTGACTGGGAGCAGCGCGGTGCTGCAGCGCCCCCCCCCCCCCCGCAGCAGCCGAGGTCAGCCTTGGAAATGTGCAGCCTCCACCAGTCGACAGCAAGCAGCCCGCGAACTTGACACACTGTGGTGACCAGAAACATAGGGCCGCTAGAGAGAGAGCTGTTTATTTCCCAACATGGTTGTCTTATTGTCCATTGCTTTATTTTGAAATAACTTAGACCTTAGAAGAGGAGCATCACAGTTACAAGAACAGAGAGGGGGCTTTCGGGGTGCTCCTAGCCCTGATTTGATCATTCTTTTTCCCACTTCCTTCATACACACTTCCTGTTTCTCTCTAGAGGATTCTTAGAGTCAAAGGAAAGGTCAGTGGCCATCACCGCATCCACTCGCCCCAGCTGCTTTCTGCAGGAGGTGGATGTTCTACCGAGCCGGCTGTGCTACCAGCACTGGGCCTACTCGGGATGCCAGCCAGTGCCACACGCGCCTGGCAGGGCCACACGTGAGCCGTGGCTGGCAAGGCACCTCCAGGCTTCCTGAATCTACGGTGCTGGCTTGTCTCTTGACCTTGGCAGTCTCTCTAGCAGCCACTTTGGACAGGGCAGACATGTGGCTCATGGAGCCTCAGCCCCCACAGCCAGTGCTGGGGAGAGAAATGAGTTTGGGGAGGAGGTTAGATCTCAGTAAGAGGCCAGGCTGCCTGTGTCTGAGGTCCCCGATCCGTCGTCCTCCTGTATTGCATTGGCGATCATCTCTAGTGCACTGACGGCAGCCAGCATCCGAGCAGGCAGCTTGCCCAGCGAGTAAGTGCTCTGTAGTCCACCGTCATAGTGGGCTGGGCTGTGGGCAGTCTATCGGGTCTGGAGGAGGTACCTGGCAGTCCCTCTGGCATCGAGGAAGTTCTGTCTAGAATTGAGCAAGCTCCGTTTTACCCTTGGCTCAGGTATTATTTGTATCTATGATGTGGTGAGACTCAACTTTGTTAAGTGATTCTTTTCTGCATTTAGTGAGTGCAGGAAGGTCTTATTTCTCAGTTCTTTATTCTGCAAACGAAGTGAGTTACACTGATTTCCAAGCATTCCTGGGTTAAACCAGGTTTGGCCAATTTTTCCTACGTACCTGTGGCTGGACGTGGTTCTCTTTGTGGGGTGCTTTGTGCTGAGTGCTGCAGGAAATCACCACCTAACTTTCTCTTCTTGCAGTGCTTCTGTCAGGTGTGATATGGGGTGATGTCTGCGTGGAAAATGAGGCAGACATGGGTGAGTGTCAGGGGGTCCTGACAGCCACCAGTGGGAGTGAAATTCAGAAGTCAGTGTAAGATGGAGGCGTGGCCAGGCGGGGTCTTCCCGCGGCCGACTCAATGGCTTGTAGCCAGTGTCTCCTGTGGCCTCGCGTGGCGATCCTTCCCTGTGCGTCTGTGTGCTGACATCCTCTTCCTGCGAGGAGCCCCGTGGCTCCATTCCAACTCCACTTTAGAGCATCACCGCTGCATTCCGTCCGTACTAGCAGGGAGGCCGGGAGTCGGGTGCTGGCATGAGGTGGAGCGATGATCCTTATGCCCGAAGCAGGCAATCTTTCCCCTTTTTCTTTCTTTCTTTCTTTTTTTTTTTTGTCGGTCGTGGGACTTGAACTCTGGGCCTGGGCGCTGTCCCTCAGCTCTTCAGCTCAAGGCGAGCGCTCTACCACTTGAGCTACAGCGCCACTTCCGGTTTTCTGGTGGTTTATTGGAGATGGGAGTCTCACGGTCTCTCCTGCCGGGGCTGGCTTTGAACTGCGACCCTCAGATCTCAGCCTCCTGAGTAGCTAGGATTACAGGCGTGAGCCACCAGCGCCCGGCTTTTTCCCCTTTTTCTATTGTGCAAGAGAGTTTGTAAAAAGTTGGGAATGTTTCTTTCTCTCTCTCTTTCTTTCTTTCTTTCTATTGTGAAAATACCATACAGAGGGGTTACAATTACATGGGCAAAGTAATGAGTACATTTCTTATCCAGCATTGTTGCCTCCTCCTTTGTTTCCCCTTCCCATCCCTTCCCATCCTCCCCCCCTTCCTCCCCCAAAGTTGTAAAGTTAGTTTTTCGACATAACGTCTTGTACATCTCATTGTTGCAATGGGTCCTCCTGTATCCCTAGTTAAACAATTTGTTTTTTCCCTTCCCCTCCACAAATTATACCAACATCAAATACAGTGAAAGCAGGGGTTATACTGTGGGGGAGGGACATACAAAGCAACAAAGAAATAATCTTATAAATGTGTTAGAAACAATCGCATGAAAGAGAAAAAACATTTGAATACATATCTTAGGGTTCATTTCCCTAACATCAACTTATCTGACCACTTCTGCTTGTCTCAGACAAATACTAGTTATTGCAAATAAGGGAAACCATGGACCCATGTTTCCTTGGGCCTGGCTTACTTCACTCATTGTTGGTGGGAATGTAAACTTGTCCAACCACTCTGGAAAGCAGTATGGAGGTTCCTCAAAAGACTTCACATAGAACTCCCCTATGACCCAGCAATCCCACTTTTGGGCATTTACCCAAATGTTTACAAACAAGACCACACTAAAGCTACCAGCACGACTATGTTTATTGCAGCACTATTTACCATCGCTAAGATATGGAACCAACACAGATGCCCCTCAGTAGATGAATGGATCAAGAAAATGTGGTATATATACACAATGGAATTCTATGGGTCCATCAGAAAGAATGACATTGCCCATTTGTTAGGAAATGGAAAGGTTGGGAATATTTCTTTCCAAAGGTTTTGGTGAAACTGACAGTGAAACCCTTAGGATATAGAGTTTTAATCCTGAGTTGAATTTAAGATACCACAAGGTCCATTCAGTCTTTTGCTTTGTTGTTGTTGTTGTTGTTGTTGTTTCGGTGCTCGGGAATTCGTGCTCAGATACTTTTTGCTCGGGTTAGTTTTGAGATGGGCCTGACCAGGCCATTCACACTCCCTGTGCAGCCATTCCCGGAGCCGGCTCTCCGGGCCCAGGCGCCTCCCCATCCTCACCTCCCACGCAGGCTGGGCCTCCACACCGGAGTCATGCTAGCTTTGATAGTCTGTGTCTTTGAGGATTTGTGTCCTGTAAGTTGCTGGGTGTCTTAATCTAGTCATTTGTGACATTGTATCATCCTTTTATTCTCTGAAAGGTCTTGTTGACAGCCTGGGATTGAACCCAGGGCTTGTGCACCACCGTGCCCAGTTCTTCTCTTCTGATTTGGGGGTTTGAGTTGCCTGTCCTTTTCTAGCCTCTTGCCTGACTCGGCCTCCAGGGCCGCTCTGTTCCCAGCAGCTGATGACTGAGCTGGTGCCCAGAGGTGCTCTGGGCCTCGGCTAGGCTTCGTGCAGGCTGCTGCCTCCAGGCGGACATGGCCAGCCGCCAGCCAGATGCAGGCCCAGGGCCAGGGTATGCAAACTCCTAACCTACGGAAAAAGGCGGCCAGGCCACGGGCAGGCCGGTGAGGCTTTCCAGCGTGGGTCCCCGGACATCTGTGTAGGAAGAAGGAAGTGGTCCTGGGAGGGGCAGATAGGCCTCTGCCCCCTCGGGAAGGGTGGACCATGCATGCTCATCCTGACCCTTCTTTCCCCACAATTCATGGGTGAGGGTGAACTCCTGGGGTTCTCCTAGAGGTCTGGGGGGATGGAGGCAGGGCTGAAGGAGGGCCTGCCAGGACCCCAGAGGGGTGAGTGCCCTCCTGAAGGAGGAAACGAGGAGGGAGTGGGGAAGTGGGAGACGGTCTTGTTCCCGGGGTGCGGGCTGGTCTGCGGGCAGGCGTGCTCGCGGCAGGGCCGGCCAATGCTGACGGCAGGCCCGGGCCCTCTAGGGTCCTTCCCCATCGTTCATTTGCTTTTTTCAGAGCCCCATCCCTGTGGCACCGAGGGCTGGGCTGGGTCCAGTCACGCCGGCCCTTTCTGTCCAGCATTGTTTTGGTGAGAGGTACCGTGCCCTGGCACCTCTGAACTCCAGCTGTCCAGCTGTCCTGAGGCCTCCCGCAGCCACTGCTGGGCCTTGTCTTGGGGAGGACCCGGCATCTGGAACACATTTCTGTCTCCGTAGCTGTGGGTGTGTGGCGCGGCTCCGTGGGGCCGGAGGGCGCCCTGGGGAGGCAGCAACACCAGCTCCCGGCCCGGCCTCGCCCCTTGGCCACCCGCAGTTCCGACGTGGAGCCCCGTGGGGAGGACTGGAACAGGGGGCCCAGCCCACCCCGCGGCTGCCTCCTGCCTCCAGGCCCCACCTACTCTCCCAGCTTCTAGTTATCCGCACGTCTAAGAAAGGCCTGTCCCCAAATCCGGTGACATTCCTACACAAGTTACCTGTTCATTCATAATTGCAATTGTCCTGGTCTGCCACGCTGGAGACATGCCCGGGGAGTCAGTGACCACCGGGCCTGGCGGAGGCTCGGCCTGGGCTGGGGCTCTGTGGGACGGGTCTGGAGGCCCGGCCTGCGGCCTCCAGCGCTCAGACTGCCCCCGGCCACACTGAGGCTGGGAGGATGGACCTGGCAACTGTTCGCCAGCCACAGCTATGCCGAGGCCCAGGAGGCTGGAGGCCCGGACGGCCCAGGGCAGCCTGGGCCGTGGCAGCCACTTCTGTCTCAGAAGCCCCATGTGTTCAGGGACTTAGAGCTCCAAAGCTCTGCCCAGATGGCTTCCTCCCCAAATGGCCACGGTACCACCAGCAACTCCACACAGGAGTGGGGAAGGAAGCAAGGTGTGCTGTGAGTGTGAGGAGCATGCCACCTCTGTCCAGAACAGGGTGAGGTGCCCCAGCTCCCCACGCCACAGCCGCGAGCTCCCAGACAAGCCAGACCTGCCGGCTCCCCACGCCACAGCTGCGAGCTCCCAGACAAGCCGGCCCCACTGACCAAACGCCCCTGATATAAACATTTAGGGACATGGGAGTGAAGGTGCGCAGGAGCACACACAATACACATGTATGTGTGTACTGGGATCTGGGGGGGTGTGCATGGACGTATGCACACAAACAATGTGTGGTGGTTATGTGTGGGAACATGTCTGCATATGTGCACACGGCATGTCTACATGTGATGCGTGTACACGTGCATGGCACACATGCGAGTGTGCAGGTGCACATGTGTGCAGGTGCATTTTTAGATGTCAGCGGTGTAGACGTGAGCACAGGAGAGTTCCGAGCTTTCCTCACACTGGCAGCCCTGACGCACTGGCGGAAGCGGAGCCAGCGGGAATGGCCGCCCTCTCTCTTCCCTCCAGAGCTGTGGAGTTCCCAGGGGCTCATTAGAGAGGATGGATGAAATGTGGCAGCATGAAGGCCCCAGAGCCACGTGTGTGCACACATGTGTGTGTATGTGCATACACGTACGTGCACGCACAGGCTCAGGCCCTGCCAATCTCAGGCCAGCAATTACACACAGGTGCCTCCTAGGCCGAGGGTCTCGGCAGCGCGGCCGGAGTGGGTGAGCTGAGATGTGTCCTCGGGGTGGGCGCACCGGGCCCTGAACACGGCCACCTCCGCTCCTGTGCTGGGAGGCTGGGGCCTGCAGGGTCGCCTGGATCTCATGCCTGGTGCTGGTAGTGTGAAGACGTTGGTGAATCATAGTGAGCATTCGCTCGGCGCTGGGTCATGCAGAGCCGATTGTGAAACGGCTGGGTGGCATCTCCCCCACCACCAGCTAGCTGTGGCTGGAAGGCGGGTGAAGGGGTCCCCGGGTGCTGCATACTGACCTGAATCTTCCAGACGTCCACCCGGTAGGGCCGGCCCTGGCCTGCTGGTGGCCAGCCAGTCTGCTGAGACCTGTGGCCGGCCTGCCAGAGTCCTGGTGAGCGTAGCAAAGGGCTGGAGAGGGTCCCGGAGCCATCAGATGCCCAGGGTACAGATGAGGACTGAGGGGCTACCCCCCAGCCAGACCTGGCCATGGCTGCGCCCTCCTCCTGCAGCTGCCCTGGTGGCCTGGGAGAGGTAACTCCCCCAAAGGCTACAGGGTGGGAAAGAGTAGAGACAGGTCAGCAGCTGGTCAAGCCCTGGCCCAGCCTTGCCCTCCTTCTTCCCTGCCCCATCTCATGCTTTCCTGGGAGCTGTTGGCCTGATGGCCTGACTCTTCCAGTT
Organism: Dipodomys ordii; assembly: GCF_000151885.1. Lineage (NCBI taxonomy): Eukaryota > Metazoa > Chordata > Mammalia > Rodentia > Heteromyidae > Dipodomys > Dipodomys ordii. The sequence continues at coordinate 516,443 of NW_012267375.1, read as the reverse complement.
ACCAAGCCCCACATGTCTGCCGGCAGGCGTCGCAGAGCTGGCTGGGAAACAGGATTTCTGGAGCACACAGTGCTGGGACACAAAGGGAAACTGAGTCCCTGTCACCTCTGCCCTCCCATGGATGCTGGCCATTGAGGAGGCGTGGCTGGGCTGGACAGCCGCTCTGGAGGGGGGCGTGGTTGGATGGCAGGTGGGGGGGGCCGGGCTGGACGGCCGCTCTGGAGGGGGGCTGTGGTAGAGCGCTTGCCTTGCATGCATGAGGCCCTGGGTTCGATTCCTCAGCACCACATAAGCAAAAAAGAAAAAAGCTGGAAGTGGCGCTGTGGCTCAAGTGGTAGGGTGCTAGTCTTGAGCTGAAGAGCTGAGAGACAGCACCCAGGCCCAGAGTTCAGGCCCCACAACCGGACCCAAGAAAGAAAGAAGGAAAGAAAGAAAGAAGGAAGGAAAGGAAGGAAGGAAGGAAGGGCGACCACATCTATAAATGTGGGGATTCGGCACCAGGCCCAGTTGGCCAAAGGCAGGGGGCACCGTGTGCGTGTTTTCCAGAGTGGCTGGTTGTGGTCTGTCCTGAAGCGTGACTGTGGGTTGAGATTCGAGCTGACCAGCAGGGTGGGCAGCTCAGCACACGCTCACGGCCTGGGCAGGCCTCGTCCCTGGGGACATCCTTCCTCTCCCTAAAGAGTGGTCTGCAAGGGAGCCTGCCAGCTACCCAGCCCATCCCGGCTCACCGCCACCGTCCCCACTACCACATCCCTGCCACGGGCATGCGCTGGGCCTGGGAGGGGACGCGGGAGGGGCCCAGCCCATCCCGGCTCACCGCCACCGTCCCCACTACCACATCCCTGCCACGGGCATGCGCTGGGCCTGGGAGGGGACGCGGGAGGGGGCTCAGCCCATCCCGGCTCACCGCCACCGTCCCCACTACCACATCCCTGCCATGGGCATGCGCTGGGCCTGGGAGGGGACGCGGGAGGGGGCTCAGCGCATCCCGGTGGCAGCACACAGCCGCCTGGCTGGCCTTCCCAGCTGCCTCCAGACCCCAGGGTCTGTGTGCCCATCCTTCCATGTGGGCTGGGAATCGCTGCATAAGAAAGGTGACCTCTTGCACAGGGCTGGGCCGGCAGTGGGGCACGGACGCGTCACAGACCAGGCTGCACGCTTTCCCCCTGGGAGGGGCCAGAGCGGGGTCCCACAGGCGGGCTTCCTCTCACCGCTGCTCCCGCGGAGGCGAGGCTGAGCTGTGCCTGCCATGCCCGGCAGCCCTGCGGCCCCCACAGCGCTCACCGCTCCGAGGAGGAGGGCACGTGGAAACCTCCGGAAGATGACAGCCCGGCCCATGAATGCGTGAGTGAGGGAAGCGTGAATGAGCGGCGTGCAGAGGAGCCCGGCCAGCAGTGGGACCTCTGCGGGAATTCCAGCCATCCAGCCAGGACGCTGGGAGGAAATGAGCTGCGTTTGGAGTCCAAGATTCTGCTGTGGCTTCCGCTCCCCGGGGAAGGGAAGCGGCTCCCAGCTACGCGCCTGTAATTTGGCAGCTCAGCCCCCAGGAGATAAGACACTGCGATGATGGGCCGGTGCCCGGACACGGAACAGTAGCTGGTTGTTAAAGCACTTCCTTCCAAGGCTGATACTTTCGAAGGAAAAAAAAATAGCAAAGGTTATTATTGTCACCTTGAAATCTCAGCAGGGCCTCGGTTTTATTTTCACCAAATAATGAGTGCCGAGGCATCATTGTGCCTTGTCCAAATCAGCAGTGCTGGGCAGAAAGAGGGAATGCGGGCGTGAACGCGGCAGTGGTTAGCACACTCACAGACACACAGCAAGCATGCAGCACACTCACAGACACACAGCAAGCATGCAGCACACTCACAGACACACAGCAAGCGTGCAGCACACTCACAGACACCCAGTAAGCGTGCAGCAAACACAGACACACAGCAAGCGTGCAGCACACTCACAGACACACAGCAAGGGTGCAGCAAACACAGACACACAGCAAGCATGCAGCACGCTCACAGACACACAGCAAGTGTGCAGCAAGCTCACAGACACACAGCAAGCGTGCAGCACGCTCACAGACACACAGCAAGTGTGCAGCATACTCAGACACACAGCAAGCGGGCAGCATGCTCACAGACACACAGCAAGTGTGCAGCACACTCACAGACACACAGCAAGCGGGCAGCACGCTCACAGACACACAGCACATGTGCAGCAAACTCACAGACACACAGTAAGGGTGCAGCAAACTCACAGACACACAGCAAGCGTGCAGCAAACTCACAGACACACAGCAAGGGTGCAGCATACTCACAGACACACAGCAAGTGTGCAGCACACTCACAGACACACAGCAAGGGTGCAGCAAGCTCACAGACACACAGCAAGCGTGCAGCAAGCATGCTGACAGTGCTCAGCAGACAGCAGCAAACACGCAGCTCCCTATGAAGGGCTCGACGGAGGG
>NW_012267375.1:509525-510558 GCF_000151885.1 Dipodomys ordii | reverse complement strand
CCCCACACCCCACAGACCCCGCCCACTCAGGAGTGAGCCCCCCACACCCCACAGCCCCACAGACCCCGCCGGCTCAGGAGCGGGCCCCCACACCTCACATGGGGGGGAGGTATTTGATGGGGAGCAGCCGGGGCAGAGGGCAGGGGACGGGCATTCCTCAGGGCAGCTGGGCAGACACAGTCCTGTCAGCACAGTGTCCCAGCGGTGCCCAGCCAGGCCTCTGTCTGGGGAAGGACTTCTTGTGGCAGGGAGGCAGGGACGGGGGTTCTGGGCCCCAAACACCGTGCAGGCGGAGACCAGGCGGAGGGGTGAGCACGTCACTGAGCGGTGCAGCTGCCCTGCGGCTGGGGAAGCCGCCCGTGGAGGCAGCAGACGGAAGCCCAGCGGTCTCCGTGGTGCTTTCTTCCAGAAGGTTCTCTGTGTGCCACTGGCTTTCTGTGTGGGTCCTGGCTGCGTCCCACGCCAGGGTCAGCAGGGCAGGCAGGGGAGGAGGCGCCGGGCTGGGCTGCAGCCTGGGACTCGGCTCCTAAATGAGCCAGATAAGCCGGAGCGGCCACGGCGAGGAGGCCCCGCAGGAGAACAAAGGCCCTGTGTGCCGGCCGGCGGGCCCCGGAGCACAGAGCCCCTTTCAACACCCGCCGCGCGCTCACAGTCCAGACTGCCCTGGCCTCCGACGCAGAGGGTGACTCAACATGCCCAGACGGGAGGCAGGCCGCGGGGCCCTGAGAGGGGTCAGCCCTGCCATCTCAGCTCGGGCTCCAGACAGACCCGCCGGGCCCCCGGGGATGACGGGCTGGAACCCAAGGGTGGACTGGGGCTGTGCCAACCTTGCCTAAAGATGTCACCCAGGCGGTCCGGCTCCAGAGAGGCCCACGTGAGGCTCCCACGGAGTCAGGGCCATTGGGGGAGACAGACGGGGCCAGCAGTACCTCTGAAGAACAAATGGAGGCTGAAACAGTGACCATGTGAGGCCCACAGCCCACGGGGAGCCCACAGCCCACGGGGAGGCCCACAGCCCACAGGGAGGCCACAG
>NW_012267375.1:505984-508017 GCF_000151885.1 Dipodomys ordii | reverse complement strand
GAGGGGAAACTGTCTTCTGCTCAGGCTTTCTGTACACTAAAAGTACTCCAAAGAAATAGAATCTACTGAATTTAGAAAAAATCATTAAAGGAGACAACACACAGCCCCTTCTTCCATAAACGTTACATCTTTCTTCCCAATTATAACTCAATCGTTTGCAGTGATTCGTGGGAGATTTCCTGGTGCAGTCTCTGTTAGTCTGGGCATTTCCTTTCCCGATACCCTCACTAAGCACGTGGTGTGTGACGTTTGACACACATAACTGCCCCTGGTTCTTTGTTTGAAGCCGGGCGTTGGTGGCCCGTGGATGACGTCATCATGCTGTAAAGACCTGAATTGCTCTCATCCTGGACTTGCGGGGTGGGGTTTGAGGTGGATGCATCCGAAAATATGACTGTGGAGATCCTGTTTGATTCTGGCTGATTTCATGACAGGTCGGCCGGCTCAAGAGGCCCTGCTTTTTGCCTGAAATCAGGGTCATTAGTTTACCACGTAAAGTTCCACACGGCTCTCCTCCTCTCACGAGGCCAGGCCTCCACCAGCCGCGGATGGCGGGGTCTGAGCACCCAGCCTCCCCCGAGGTGGGGCTGATAGAACAAGGGCCTGGGGCAGCCAGAGGCCCCAGGGCTCTGCCTGACGCATGGACAGGCGCGTGGCAGGGGGCGGTGCAGACTCAAATGCCCACTGGCAGGCTTGTGCCCGGGCTGGTGTGCCGCCCAGCCCAGAGTCCTCTTCTCACCCACGGACCACACTCCTGCCCATCCATCCATTTCATTTCTGCCTATCACCTGCCCTGGGAGCAGGGGTGCAGGCTGGTGCTGACCCTGGGCTTCCAGGGAGAGGGGAGGGGGGAAGACGGGAGGCAGGGGGAGGAGGTGGGGGCAGGGGGAGGAGGGGGAGGTGGGCAGGGAGGAGGAGGGGGAGGTGGGCAGGGGGAGGAGGGGGAGGTGGGCAGGGAGGAGGAGGGGGAGGTGGGGAGCAGGGAAGAGGAGGGGCGGGGGGTGGTCTTCAGTTTTCCACTTACATGTGCATTTTTTAATTATGCAAAACCCTTATACTTTAAAAGATATTCTTTCCAAAAGAAGGCTTACTCTTTCCGAGGTGTTCCCAGCATTGTGTTGCGTGTCTTGCTTGCCGTTGGCTTTTTCTCGTCCTCTGCTCCTGGCCACGGGCCGAGGCCTCGTGCCAAGCTCGGGGCCTGCCAGCCTGGAAGCCGGCCCTTCCCGGGGCCCTGGCGCCGCCTTGCCCCTGCCCTTCCTCCCAGGCTGGAGACCCCATTCTGTGGCCAGGCCCCCCCCAGGCCCTGACCAGGGTCCTGGGCCCCGCGTCCTGTGTGCTTCACCCCCAGCCTCTGCTCTGAGAGGCAGCCACTGGAGACCCAGGTGGACCGGGTGCCAGGGCTGCAGAGAGTTTTGGTTTGTTTTGTGAGGTGGCTGTGTGGCCGTGTGGTCCCAAGGGCCCCACGGGGCTCTGGGCCAAGGCCCCGGCTGACCCAGCCTCCTGCAGAGCAGGGTATGCTGGGAGTTTATGGGCTCCTGTTTAATGATTTCCTCCGCAAACATCCCTGCGTGACTCAGGCCGAGTTCGTCCCGGATGCCCAGGTGTGTGTGCAGATGTCTGAAAAGCCCCAGCTGAGGTCTGTTCAGAGAGCAGCTGCGGGACAAGCAGGTTAATGGGGTGGTCGACCATCACCTCCTGACTTCGACCCAGGAGCTGCGGCTTCGTGGGGCGCAGCGGTGCGCGAGGCCGGGGAAGGGTACCCTGTCCTCTTCACAGCTCCTCTGCCAGCCTGAGATTATTCTCCAGGTTGTGTTTGTGAAGCCTTCCGGACAGCGTGTTTGGGGGCTGGGCTGGTGTACCCCGCTGTGGACGGAGCCCATTTCCTAGTCCAAGAGCCTCTAGCCACCATTGGCCAAGCGCGCCTGGACCGCTCCGGGCCGCATTACTGTGTGGTGCCGGATCCTGGGCTGCCAGGAGGCCGGGGGGCCCCACTCAGGAGTGAGCCCCCCACACCCCCCTTCCCCACAGACCCC
>NW_012267375.1:490472-502022 GCF_000151885.1 Dipodomys ordii | reverse complement strand
GGGAGCCCACAGCCCACGGGGAGCCCACAGCCCACGGGGAGCCCACAGCCCACGGGGAGCCCACAGCCCACGGGGAGGATCACAGCCCCCAGGGAGCCCACAGCCCACGGGGAGCCCACAGCCCACGGGGAGCACACAGCCCACAGGGAGGACCACAGCCCACGGGGAGCCCACAGCCCACGGGGAGCCCACAGTCCACAGGGAGCCCACAGCCCACGGGGAGCACACAGCCCACGTGAAGGATCACAGCCCACGGGGAGCCCACAGCCCACGGGGAGCCCACAGCCCACGGGGAGCCCACAGTCCATGGGAAGTCCACAGCCCACGGGGAGCCCACAGCCCACAGGGAGCCCACAGCCCACGGGGAGCCCACAGCCCACAGGGAGGATCACAGCCCATGGGGAGGATCACAGCCCACGGGGAGCCCACAGCCCACGGGGAGGCCCACAGCCCACAGGGAGGACCACAGCCCACAGGGAGGACCACAGCCTACGGGGAGGATCACAGCCCACAGGGAGGACCACAGCCTACGGGGAGGATCACAGCCCATGGGGAGGATCACAGCCCACGGGGAGCACACAGCCCACGGGGAGGACCACAGCCCACGGGGAGCACACAGCCCACGGGGAGGATCACAGCCCACAGGAAGCCCACAGCCCACGGAGGAAAGTTAGTCTCTACAGCCAGGTGGATCCCGCTGTAGCCAGACTGCATCATCTACCCCAGTCCTGGAACACAGTCAGCACCCTGCACGCACTGTCACCTGACACCCTGCACACGCTCTCACGTGACTCCCTGCACGTGCTGTCACGTGACAGCTCTCCACACAGTTCAGTCGCGTGGCACCTCACACAGCTCCCTGTGGGTCTCCACCAAGTATCCGTGTATTGAGACCTATCGTGCATCTCAGGATGGCAGGCCTCTGCCTCGTGCAGATCTGAAAGGCCTGTGAGCACCACCGTCCACCCCTCGGCCAGCGGTGCCACAGTCCAGCAGGCTAGCAGGACCGTGTGGGCTCAGGGCGGCTGGAGCTGCGGCCCAGGGGGGGTTAGGACGTAGGCTGGGTACAGGATGTCTGGGGGAGCACGGAGCGGAGCGGAGGCCCGGCTGCGGGCAGGCCCTGTCCTGCCGGCCTGTCCAGTGAGCTGCTCCTTGGCCCCCTGTCTGCTCTGGCGTGGCCGCCCCCCGCAGCCGGCGCCTGCCGCCGCCCCTGCCACCTGGCAGGCGTTCCCTGGGTCTGGGGACGGGCCATGTGTGGACTGTGCCCTGGTGAGCGGGCGCAGGCCTGCCCCAGGCCTGTTCGGGAGCAGCCATTCTGGGCAGGGGTAGGTGAGGCCGGCGGGCCTCCCCAGGGGCGGGAGGAGGTGGCCCCGCCACTCCCTCCCCCAGCCCAGAGGCCTGCCCGGGCCTGGGAAAAATGTGTGGAATGCAGAGGGCAGGTGGGAGGGAGGGACCGGTGACCCCCAAGGAGCAGGCGGCCTTAGGGAGTGGGGGAGGGCAGCAGCGCCCGCCCTCCTGAGGGAGCAGCAGGTCTGCATGGCAGGGCCCGGGGGTCACTCTACAGCTACCCAGAGCCGTAGGCGGGAGGACCTAGACCAGAGAGGAAGTACTGGGTGAGGCGGGAGTGCTGAGACCCTGGGGCAGGGAGGAAGAGCGGAGCAGCTGGCCGCCCCACGCTTGCTGGCCACTGGCAGAGGCACATTAGAGCTGTGTTTGTGAGTATGCACACACAGCGCGGTCTGGCTTACCCGGGTGCTGGGGTCAGAGTGTGCACACACCAGCCCAGACCCTGGCTGCGGGTCACAGCGGGGCTGTGGCGTGAAGGGAGTTGGGGACTCACTGGGCTCCGAGGGACCTGTGGGAAGACCAGGGGAGGGGCACCGGCGGGACCGGCTGCCCTTGTCCCTGGTCCCAAGGCCACCAGGCACCCGGGCAGCTCGGCCTTATAAGGGGCTCCTGGGCTGTGGCACCAATGCCAAGAACAGCCAGGGCTCCACCTTGGACGCACCAGGGCTTGGAGGAGGCGGCTGGGACTGCCGGGCTAGGTCCGACCTGGCCCTTGCTGCCCAGTGCCAGTGTGTGTCCCGAGGCTGGAGATGGCCACGGGGCAGAGCCACGCCAGCCACTGACCCATGTGCACACTCTCCCTCATCACCCACTGCCCCGCTGCTCCCTCCCGGTCCTGGGAGGCGCCCTCCCCCCGCCCCCCACCCGCTCACGCCACCCCCTTCCTGTCCCTCTTATGCCCAGGAAGGGCAAGCATCTGTCCCCCGTGACCCCCGCCCAGCTCCACAGTAAGCAATGGACACCGCACTGGCCGGATGGCGGCCTTGGGGTCTCCGGAGACCGGAGTCTGCAGACGGCTGGCTACTTTCCATCTGGGTGGCCACTGGAGACCACGGGCAGGGACTCTACCTCAGTCAGGTCTTGCTGCCCGGGCCTGGAGAGCAGCCAGGGAGAGCACGCCAGCCTGCAGCCCCCAGTGCCCGGGCCGAGAGGCAGGGGGATCAGAGCCCACAGAGCACCCTGCACGCCCTCCAGGGGCAGGCCCAGGGCCAGCCATGGACACGGACGGGAGCGGTCCAGGACGGGGAGACCGGCACCCACCAGGCAATGCCACGCAGACTTGCTGCTGGCTCCCCGACAAGAGGTCTGGAGCCCCCAGGAGCGGCCGCGTTTCCCAGCGGGAGGAGGCAGAGCAGAGGGGCTGTGGCCCAGGCTTGCACGCCGGACCCACGTGTGACATTTCACGAGACTGCCCTGAGCCCGGCCACCTCTGTTCCCTCCAGTGGGGCAACCTCAGACCCACAAATGAGGCCGTTGTGATTCTCACACGTGTTGGGTGGTTTTCCACGCAGCCGTCCCCAGGGCCCACGCGCTGCAGAAGCTCCATCGCCTCTCTCCAGCTGGGGCGGAGTTTGTGACCCACACCCAGGGCAGAGCAGGGGCTCTGGCTCTCTACTGAGCTGCTGCAGAGTGGGTTCTCTGTTCGGCTCATGGCTCACCATCTCCGAATCTGTTACAAAGGAAACTCATGCTATCCGGAGACCCCGCCTAGCCCCTGGGGGACCAGCCGGTACTGCCCTCTGTCCATCCGTGGATTTATTGCCACTTCCTGCTCTGGGTCCTCCGGTCTCCGCCCCCACACGGACTGCATGACCTGCTCGGTGTCCTCCGGTCTCCAACCCCATGAGGTCCACATGACCATCACTGGGTCCTCCATTCTCCATAGCCATGAGGTCCCCATGGCCTGCTCCGTGTCCTCCAGTCTCCACACTCCAGGCCATCTATGCTTTTCTCCCGAATTACCTCCGAGGAGTTTGGTTGCTTTGCTTTCCCTGCGTTTCCTGCACGAAAACATCTGCCTGCCACTTGAGATAATGATCCTGCCGAGCCCATGGTTGGCAAGGACCAGTGATTCAAACATGGTGTCTTCTAGAAACATCTAGAAGCCATAACTGACCCATTCTCTAGAGCCTTGGGGCTCAGTGGGGGCGGGCAGGCAGCTTCGGGGTGCCTCTTTCTGGGTTTCCTATCCTCGTCCGCTTGTCCTCTCTGTGTGCAGTAGCGCTGACCGGGCCAGTGGAGGTCAGCCACAGTGCAGCGCTGCCCTCCGAGGTCTCGGAGCATGCTGGGCTCGGCTGCATGCACACCTGCCTTGCTCTACTTCACGTACTCGCTGCATTGTTGGTTCCACCAAACGCCTCTGGGAAGCGGATGAAGCGGGCCTCCGCCACGCTTCCGCCACGCACACACAGCCGCCCATCAGGAGCCTCAGCGGCATGAGGACCGTGAGCCTCAGCCCTGCCCATGGCCCCTCCACTTCCAGGGGACTCGGCCTCCAGTGGTGCCTGGGCCCCAGGAAGGACAATTCTCAGAGCAGGGGCACGCCAGCTGTGTGTGGGGCGGGGCGGGGCACGGCTGCTCCCGGGCTCCCCAGCCTCCCGAGCGAGGCCAGCATGACCAGTCCTCCAGGCAGCGGAACACATCTATTTATTTGGGCAGAGAGGATTTTTCGGGAAATGAGAAGTGGACAAAATTGTTTAGTCTTCTATCCGTCTGTTGGCTCTGGGAGAGGCCAGGATGCTGAGCCACGAGCTGGGTCAGCGTCTGCGGGAGCCCTGCGTCTGGAACTTCGGTCCTCTCCCGGGGCTCCTGGCCAGCGCCCCCGGGCCATCTCCTGGCCTGGACGCGCTCCGGCCTGCCTATGGACATGAAAGTGTGTGGGACTGCAAACTCACGAAGTGTGCCTCGTGTGCACTCATGTGGCACAGATCTGGGTTGCAAGGCGGTGTGGGCATGCACGTGTGCACACTGGAGCATCCAGCACCCTTAGGAAGGCTCCTGGTGGGCATCCGGCCCCGTCCTGAGCTGGGCAGCTCTTCTGGACACTGACTTGCTTTGCAGGCCCTGAGCCTCTCCTGCAGGTGTCTGGGCTCCTGACCACTCCGAGCAGGGTGGCCAAGGGGAGAAGGAGCAGCTGGGGTCCACGCTTGGGCCCTGCCGGGTTCCCCCCTCAAGGATGCATGGCGTGAGATGCAGGGCTCACTCATTTGGCTCACAGGCAGACCCCACACTCAGCTCAGCGCAATCACACTGGGCAGCAAAGCCAGGCCCTCCTGGTGTTGCCCGCAGCGTCCGGCTGGGAGGAAGCTCCCCGGTGGGCTCTGGCCCGGTGGAAACAGCCCAGCACAGGGCAGGCTCACAGCAGCAAGGTTGCTTTGTTTTTCAGCACAGAGAGCACCACACACTGACCACATGACAGAGCACCACACACTGACCACGTGACAGAGCACCACACACTCACCACGTGACAGAGCACCACACACTGACCACGTGACAGAGCACCACACACTGACCACGAGACAGAGCACCACACACTGACCACATGGCGAAGCACCACACACTGACCACGAGACAGAGCACCACACACTGACCACGAGACAGAGCACCACACACTGACCACGTGACAGAGCACCACACACTGACCACGTGACAGAGCACACCACACACTGACCACATGGTGGAGCACCACACACTGACCACGAGACAGAGCACCACACACTGACCACGAGACAGAGCACCACACACTGACCACGAGACAGCACCACACACTGACCACGAGACAGAGCACCACACACTGACCACGAGCAGCACCACACACTGACCACGAGACAGCACCACACACTGACCACGAGACAGAGCACCATGCTCTGGCAATATAGCACCACAAAAGGGAACAGAAGCCGGGCCTGACTCGGGGCCGCAGAGCCGCCCTCTGCCCGAGGTGTGGGAGTCCTGCCTCTCCCCACAGCAGGCGGCCACAGAGCCCTTGCAGTCTCTGCCTCGGGAGTCACAGGGCCTCACCTCCGTCCCCACCACCAGGTGTGGGGCCGGGGCTCCCTGCCCCCCATGCCACCCAGGGCCACCCAGGGCCACCACATAGCAAGTCCTCCCGGGGCCCTGCGCAGAGGGCTCCCTCTGTCCCCACGAGCACAGCCGTGCGAGGAAGCAAGGCCGGCTGCAGGCTGGGGGCTCGGGGAGGGCCGGCAGGAGGGTGGGGCTGCCGTCTGTCCAGTGCTCCTGGACATCAGGGAACTCCCAGGGAGAGCGGCCCCCTGGCCCCGTCCACTCTGCCTGGCTCCCGGCCCCAGGGTGCGGGCCGGGGGGCGGCGTCCTGCGCAGAGACTCGGCCCTCCAGAACTCGGGGTGCTCCGATGTCTTGGATGCCAGGCACTGATTTTGCAATTCTCCAGTGTTTACAGGCGCTCTTCCGCCGCCCCACTGTAAACATGCCGCCCGGCCCCCGCTGCGTAACTGCGGTTTGGAAAGACAGACCTGGCTCTCCAGAGCACGGACTTCCAGACAGCAGTGACGGGGCGGCCCCACCCTGCCCGGCCATCACCGCAGACCCCGGCAGCCCCAGCCTGGCGGGGCAGGGCAGCCCTGGGTCTCATCCTCGCCCCCTCATGCGGAAGACAGGAGCTCTGAGGGCCTGGCTGGGCCATGGACATGTGTGTGTGTGTGCACGTGCGGGTGTGCAGGTGTATGCAAATGTTCCCAGGGTGCCTTTGCCAGCCTCTCTGCTCTCTACAGAACACTGTGTGTGTGCATTTCTGGAGTGTGTGTGTGTGTGTGTGTGTGTTCCTGGGGTGGCAGGGGACTCGTGTGTGCCCCAGCATGTGTTTCTGTGCTCTGATGGTCCTTCTTCGGTCTTCTCTGGCCCTCCTGTGCCCAGGGCAGTGAAGGTCACGGTGGACGCAGCCCGAGGGTCACAGATCTGTCTGTCCGATGCTGGGTCCCAGGCAGTGGCTGGGCTGGGGGCGGGGCGGGCTCCTCCTGAATAAAGGCTCTCGCCAGCTGCTGCCGAGCGAGGAGGCTCCCAGACCTCGTCCTGAGAGGCTGAGCTGGGCCAGGGCACAAGATTGCCAGGCAAGAACCTGCGTGCTTGGTGGCTGAGGCTGATGAGCAGGCCGCTGCCGCCCGGCCGTCCGCTCTGCGCCCCAGCCCCGGCCTCCCGGCCCTGCCTGGAGCTGGGCTGTGCAGGGCAGAGGCGGGGCCAGGCTGCCCGACCCTCTCCACAGGACACTAACCAGCGCTCAGCGCAGCCAGCCTGGGAAGTGGGTCACGTAGAGGACTCTGGGCTCTGAAGCCCGAGGAGCAACAGCGGCCAAGAGACCCTGTGGGGCCTGAGTGGGGCCGCAGAGTCCCGCCCGGCCTGGCCCTCAGGACATCCGAGCCCCCCCTACCCCCACCATAGCCCTGCGACCCCCTTCTTCCTGCCACAGTCCTGCAACCCGAGCTGGTCCTGTGTGTGTGTGTGTGTGTGCTTGTGTGTGTGCAGTTATGTGTGCTCAGCTCTGCTCACTGGCCATGTGTGTGTGCACAGTTATGTGTGCTCAGCTCTGCTCACCAGTCATGTGTGTGTGTGCACAGCTATGTGTGCTCAGCTCTGCTCACTGGCCATGTGTGTGTGTGCACAGCTATGTGTGCTCAGCTCTGTTCATGTGTGTGTGCAGTTATGTGTGCTCAGCTCTGTTCATGTGTGTGTGCAGTTATGTGTGCTCAGCTCTGCTCATGTGTGTGTGCAGTTATGTGTGCTCAGCTCTGTTCATGTGTGTGTGCAGTTATGTGTGCTCAGCTCTGTTCATGTGTGTGTGGTTATGTGTGCTCGGCTCTGTTCATGTGTGTGTGCAGTTATGTGTGCTCAGCTCTGCTCATGTGTGTGTGCAGTTATGTGTGCTCAGCTCTGCTCACCAGTCATGTGTGTGTGTGCACAGTTATGTGTGCTCAGCTCTGCTCACTGGACATGCGTGTGCACAGTTATGTGTGCTCAGCTCTGCTCACTGGTCATGTGTGTGTGTGCACAGTTATGTGTGCTCAGCTGTGCCCACTGGTGGCCCCACAGAGCAGATGGTCACTGTGGGGACCCGCAGGCCACGGCCAACCCTCAGAGTGGACACCTGGACGTGACCATGCCCCTCTACCCTGCCACCCGCAGGAGGAGAGGCGCAGAAGCATTCCCAGAGAAGGAAAAGAAGGACGCACAGCAGCCAGGCGGCCCGCGACGGACCGTGTGCAGAACTGAGCAGGAGCGGCACCGCCCGCTGTGGACATCAGGGCCATTCTCCCCGCGTGAGCCTTGAAGTCCAGGAGCGCACGCAGACATGGTCTGAGCCAGAGTGGAGCTGAGCTTGGGGTCCTTTCATCCCGAGGCCATGCTCTGAGCCGTCCATCAGCCCGGTCGCCAGCACACATGGAGACTGGGACCACCGGCACTTCCTGACGCCCGTACGCCAGCCGGAGCCGGAGCCGGAGCCGGAGCCGGAGCCGGCTCTACACACGCCACGGCTCCATTGGCTCAGGGCTCCCGACAGTAGAGCGGGCTGAGTGCACTGACCTGGGGCCGTGTGACCTGCGTCCATTACCGGCCCCTGAGTGTCCCGGGCCACTGCGGGACAGGGGAGGGGCCCGTGAGGGGGCCTTGCACACCCCTGAGTGTCCCGGGCCACTGCGGGACAGGGGAGGGGCCCGTGAGGGGGCCTTGCACACCCCTGAGTGTCCCGGGCCACTGCGGGACAGGGGAGGGGCCCGTGAGGGGGCCTTGCACACCCCTGAGTGTCCCAGAGCCACTGCCGTGAGGGGGCCTTGCACACCCCTGAGTGTCCCAGAGCCACTGCGGGACAGGGCAGGGGCCCGTGAGGGGGCCTTGCACACCCCTGAGTGTCCCAGAGCCACTGCGGGACAGGGGAGGGGCCCGTGAGGGGGCCTTGCACACCCCTGAGTGTCCCAGAGCCACTGCGGGACAGGGGAGGGGCCCGTGAGGGGGCCTTGCACACCCCTGCGTGGTCCTGTGCGGCCACCTGCTTATCACCGTCATGGAGGGAGAGCGGGGGTGGGGTGGGGGCTCCTGGCCTCCGGGGCGTCGGAGCAGGAGGAAGGGGCAGAGGGGAGATGGTCAGCAGGAATAGGTCCGGGGTGAGGGAGGGGTCGGCGCAGGGCAGCGAGGCCCGAGCCCTGGCCAGCTCGTCCCTGGTGCTTGCCGGACTCAAGCCATTTTCTCCTGGCCCTTATAAAAATGGAAATCTGTGGTTTGTGGAAATGTTCAGATGACGAACAACATTCCAGCTCCGGGAAGCGAGCTCGGCTCAGGGCGCAGCCGGCGGGGGTGGGGGGGTCTCTCTGAGACTCAGGGGCACTGAGGGCTGGGGAGGATCCCTGGTAAGCGTGTGGCTGCGTGGACAGAGCCCCAGCCCCGCTCTGGGGATGCTGGTGTCCCCTCTCCCCCGAGTCCTCCCGGGTCCAGCATGGCCTGCGTGGCCCTTAGCCGGCGGCCGCCTGGACCCGCTGCTGCCTGGGGCAGAAGGGCCTCATGGTGCTGGTAACTCATGCCTGAAACCCCAGGGGGGCCCGAGACCCAGGGACCGTGGCTCTGAGCCAGCCCTGGCGGGTAAATTCTTGAGATGCTCCTCTCCAATTAACCAGCTGGAGGGGAAGCACATGTTATAAGCTAAAAAAGCTAAGCAAAAGTTTAGGCCCTGAGTTGAAGCCCCAGTATCAACACAGACACACACGCACGTGTGCGCGCGCACGCACGCACGCATGTACACACACACAGGTGTCTGATCCGCAGCTGGGAAGAGCAGGCCGCCAGCTCCTGCTTGCACACACACACACGTGTCTGATCTGCGGCTGGGAAGAGCAGGCCGCCAGCTCCTGCTTGCACACACACAGGTGTCTGATCTGCAGCTGGGAAGAGCAGGCTGCCAGCTCCTGCTTGTACACACACAGGTGTCTGATCTGCAGCTGGGAAGAGCAGGCCGCCAGCTCCTGCTTGCACACACACACAGGTGTCTGATCTGCAGCTGGGAAGAGCAGGCTGCCAGCTCCTGCTTGTACACACACACAGGTGTCTGATCTGCGGCTGGGAAGAGCAGGCTGCCAGCTCCTGCTTGCACACACACACACGTGTCTGACCTGCGGCTGGGAAGAGCAGGCTGCCAGCTCCTGCTTGTACACACACACACGTGTCTGATCTGCAGCTGGGAAGAGCAGGCCGCCAGCTCCTGCTTGTACACACACACACGTGTCTGATCTGCGGCTGGGAAGAGCAGGCTGCCAGCTCCTGCTTGTACACACACACACGTGTCTGATCTGCGGCTGGGAAGAGCAGGCCGCCAGCTCCTGCTTGTACACACACACAGGTGTCTGATCTGCAGCTGGGAAGAGCAGGCCGCCAGCTCCTGCTTGCAGTGCATGCAGCCCCACCTGCACGGTGCCCAGCGTACGTCTCTAGAAGAATGTGCTGCCTCCCTGTCCAAAGAATGCCCATGCGCACAGTGACAGCCAAACAGGTACAGACAGACAGACAGACAGACAGACAAAGTACCAAGCCAGAGGGAGCGGGAGGGGAGACTGCACTGGGGACAGAAGCAGAGACAAAGCCAGAGACCTGAGAAGCAGTGAGCGTCCAGGTTGGACCCTGGCCTATTTTATCTGCCCTCTCTGGCTTGTTCCCTCTAACTTCAGCCTTCTCTGAGCCCGCCCAGGGTCAGCTCCCCAGGACTGGCCACCGTGGTGCAGCGAGGACCTGCTGCCCGGCCCGGGCATGGCTGCGTGCTCACAGATGGGACTGTGGTACTCTGCTGCTCAATGTTTGACCACACCAGGCCACTAGAATAGCAGCAGACTTCTCACCACAAACGCTAAGTGCAAGGAGAGAGTGGAAGGACATGATCCAAGCCTAGAAGGTCACAGCTGAACAACCCTTCACACCTTCCAAATACAGCAAAGCCACACAACTTCATTACAAACCTCCACTGCGGCAGACACTAAAGGATTCTGAACCACGGGGGGGGGGGGCGGCGGGAAGGAAAGAGAAAACAATAGACAGGGTTATTCTAATCAGAATACAATATGTGCATGTCTCAATTGCTGTGGGGAAACCTCGGGTCCATTACTACACACTAAAAGGAAAATGACAGGAAAGTAAAATAGTCTCTGTTGGAGGAGGAGGGAGGTATTAGCTAGAGGGGAGAGGGTGAATGAGGATAAACATTGTCACAGTAGTTCATGTTCACGCATGAAAATAGATCATGAGACCTATTAGAATTGTTTTTCAGAAGGAGGACGGGGTAAGGAAGAGTACACTCATGTGTGGAAATGTCACCACGAAACCTTATTAAAAAACTTAAAATTTAAAGTTGACAGGCTAACAACAATAAAAGTATCCACAGGCACTCTGTCCAATGGCAAGGAGAACAGAAAAACAAAAACAAAAGAAAAATCGTTACCAGGCTCAGGTGGTTCTACATAACAATTCTTAGGAGTCATCTCCTAGACAGAGACGCAGGGGCCAAGGTATGGGAAGGTCTGACATGAAAGAAACCTGAAACCTCACGGAAGAGCTAAGGAGGGGCCGGGTGGAGCCCGCTTCTGTTAGAATGCCACAGCACACCAACGCCGACTTTCCAAACTGTCCTCAAAACTCATGCAGGCCCCAAAGATTCCCACCGGAACTGGCTTGCAAACAACAGGTTCTCCAACCCTCCTGCAGGGACCGCAGGCTGGGCTTGCTGAGACTGAGCGGAGAATGGGGAAATAGAGACTAAGAGGGTTAAATGTGCGTGTGGCTAACCTACGGGACATGATGTAATCACCTGATCTCAGTGACAGAAAGCAGTGGGGGGGGGGCGGGCGAGCTGTCAGACCCTGGCCTCCCGCACTGTCCTCCTACAGCTACTTAGAGGCAACAGACATAAAAGTAATAAACAGAGAGCAGGGGGCCTGGCGGGCGGCGGCGTAGCTCGGCGCGGTGTCCCTGCAGGTTGGGACGGAGGACCGGCCAGGGAGCCCCACGCTGGCCAGCGGCCACACGGTCCGTGGAGAACGCGGCTTTTCCATGCAGGACGCCATGACTGGCACAGAGAGCAGCCTGCAGCCACAGGGCCCCACGCGGGGCGTCCCAGCACAGCGTGTCCCCACAGCCCCACGCGGGGCGTCCCAGCACAGCGTGTCCCCACAGCCCCACGCGGGGCGTCCCAGCACAGC
>NW_012267375.1:489424-489856 GCF_000151885.1 Dipodomys ordii | reverse complement strand
GCCCCCACACGCCCCGCCCCCAGACAAGGCACCGAGGAGACCCCGGGCCCCGCCGGGCGCTGAAGCGGGGGTGGCGCCCTCCGCCCGGCCCGGGACTCGCCCAGTCCCCAGACAGGGCACCGCCCAGAACACGCCCCTCCCGGGACACGCCCCGCCCCCAGACAAGGCACCGCCCAGAACACGCCCCTCCCGGGACACGCCCCTCCCTGGGCACGCCCCCACACGCCCCGCCCCCAGACAAGGCAACGCCCAGAACACGCCCCCCCCAGACACACCACGCCCCCATACAAGACACCGCCCAGAACACGCCCCTCCCGGGACACGCCCCTCCAGGGACACGCCCCGCCCCCAGACAAGGCGCCGCCCAGAACACGCCCCTCCCGGGACGCGCCCCGCCCCCAGACAAGGCGCCGCCCAGAACACGCCCCTCCC
>NW_012267375.1:482966-484228 GCF_000151885.1 Dipodomys ordii | reverse complement strand
GGTCTGGGGAAGGAGGGGGGCCTGGGGTTCAGGGAGGGCTCTGGGACCTGGTCTGGGGGAGGAGGGGGCCTGGGTTCAGGGAGGGTTCTGGGATCTGGTCTGGGGGGTCCACAGGACTGGGGGAGGAGGTGAGGGGGGACCTGAGGGTCAAGGAGGGCTCTGGGACCTGGTCTGGGGGAGGAGGTGGAGCCTGGGGTTTCAGGGAGGGCTCTGGGGACTTGGTCTGGGGGGGTCCACAGGACTGGGGGAGGAGGTGAGGGGGGACTTGGGGTTCAGGGAGGGCTCTGGGACCTGGTCTGGGGAGGGGGTCTAGGGAGGGGTCCAGAGACTAGTCAAGGTTTGGGTCGTCGGGTCGGGACAGGCCAGGGTTCGGGGGTCGTCCCCACTCAGGCTTGCTCTGATTGTCCCCATTCATCCGCATCCCAAGGAGACCTTGGCCAGGAAGGACCTGGGCAAGGCTGGGTGGGCAGAGCCCGGGCCATGGTGGGCGCTAGTGGATAGAAACCAGAGGCTGGCTGCCTTGCCCATCAGCGGGCACCCCTCTCAAAGAGATCCCGGCCAGCCCGCGCCCTTGCTCTGGGCCATCTGCTGGAGAGTGGTAGAGCAGGTGAGACTGACACTGAGCGCCGTCCGGACAGCGTTTGCATTGAGGCCTGACAGCCGTCCTGGGAGTCGGGAGCCCAGAGAGGACGGCGTTTCTGAATGGCTCTCCTATGAAGTCCAGATGCTGCTTGCCTTCCTTCCTTCTCATAAGTGCACTGTGGAGTTTTCCAGTGTTCCCCTGGCCCGTGCCATGAGCTGAAAGCAGAGATACAAGAGACAGCCATGACCGGACCCCAAATAAGTTTGCAGGAATTAAAAGCATGGCTGTTCATATTACTAGTTTTATTTTGAAGATTTTGACATGTAACGAGATGCTTGTTACTTGGAGTAAGCTAGCGGGCACTTCCAGCTTTAGCTCCAACACGGGGAGTAGATTCCGCATTCTTGGCAATCATTAGATCTCCCAGCCCTCTTTAGACCACCATGAGAAACAGTGCGCTGATTCCCAGGCTCAGCCGCTGGCCAGGCAAGGTATCGAGTGCCTGGGATGGCCACTGCTCATACCAGTAGCTTTGGAGGTGACTGTCCCCGAATCAGGAGGGAGGCGTGGAGTTGGGCGGGCGGGCGCGTGTGCGCCTCAGTGGGAGGCGTGGAGTTGGGCGGGCAGGTGCGTGCGTGTGCGTGTGCGCGCCTCAGTGGGAGGCGTGGAGTTGGGCGGG
>NW_012267375.1:469699-480303 GCF_000151885.1 Dipodomys ordii | reverse complement strand
CCTCTCACCCGGATAGGAGCACGCATGTGCACACGACCTCTCACCCGGATGGGAGCACGCGTGTGCACACGACCTCTCACCCGGATAGGAGCACGTGTGCACACGACCTCTCACCCGGATAGGAGCATGCGTGTGCACACGACCTCTCACCCGGATGGGAGCACACATGTGCACACGACCTCTCACCCGGATGGGAGCACGCGTGTGCACACGACTTCTCACCTGGATGGGAGCACACGTGTGCACACGACCTCTCACCCAGATAGGAGCATGCGTGTGCACAGGACCTCTCACCCAGATGGGAGCACACGTGTGCACACGACCTCTCACCCAGATAGGAGCACGCGTGTGCACACGACCTCTCACCCAGATGGGAGCACACGTGTGCACACTACCTCTCACCCAGATAGGAGCACACATGTTCACACGATCTCTCATCCAGATAGGAGCACACGTGTGCACACGACCTCACCCAGATAGGAGCACACGTGTGCACACGACCTCTCACCCGGATAGGAGCACGCGTGTGCGCACGACCTCTCACCCGGATAGGAGCACGCGTGTGCACACGACCTCTCACCTGGATAGGAGCACGCGTGTGCACATGACCTCTCACCTGGATAGGAGCACACGTGTGCACACGACCTCTCACCCGGATAGGAGCACGTGTGCACACAACCTCTCACCCGGATAGGAACACACATGTGCACATGACCTCTCACCCGGATAGGAACACACATGTGCACATGACCTCTCACCCGGATAGGAGCACGCATGTACACAGGACCTCTCACCCGGATAGGAGGACGTGTGCACACAACCTCTCACCCAGATAGGAACACACATATGCACATGACCTCTCACCCGGATAGGAACACGCGTGTACACAGGACCTCTCACCCGGATAGGAGCACGTGTGCACACAACCTCTCACCCAGATAGGAACACACATGTGCACATGACCTCTCACCCGGATAGGAGCACGCATGTGCACACGATCTCTCACCCGGATAGGAGCACACGTGTACACAGGACCTCTCACCCAGATAGGCGCTGGCCACTGACGTGGTGCCCTGTTTTCCAGGGGCTGGTTTTGGGGTTATGAAGAAACCAGGGGCCTCAATGTCTCCTGTCTATCGGTCCAGGGTTCGGCCTCCGTCATAGCGCCTGTGCTTCTGAAAAACACTTCTGCTCGGTGAGTGTGGGGTGTTCTGCTCAGGTCAGCTAGCAAGGGGACCTGGACTGGGCTCGGAGGGTGGGCATCAGACGCCCACAGTCCCTGGGACCTCTGACCCTTGCAGACAACCACCGGACACGGCCTTGCGGGAGGACGGGGAGGTTGCAGGTGTCCTGGGAGCCCAGGGATCGCTGGTGTGGACAGCCCAGGGCTCCCGCGCTGCGGGCACACGTGGCCTCCGTCCTCCAGCACCCTCACGGTGCCTGGATTGCAGCGGGTGCTGCGCCGGGCGCACTCCTGGCTCTGTCCACCCGGATGCCAGGCGTGCGGTGGGGTGGAGCCGGGCAGGGCGAGGCGGGGAAGAGCCTGCTGTGCGTGGCGGGAGTGGGGCTGGCTCAGCCTGTGTGGGCTGGAGATGTGTCCGGGGCTAGCGCAGCGGGTCCGGTGACGGTGGAGAAGCCGCCCTCCCCGTCCTGCCTCTGCCTCCTGCGTGTGGTGATTGGAGAGTGTGGCACCGTGTGGCTACCGCGGGCGAGGGGCCGGCGTGGGTCCATGCGGCCTCTGAAGGGAACATCTAGGTCCTAAGCCCGATCTGACCTCTTTCTGTTGTCTGCAAGGCCCAGAGGAGCCGGGTGTTTGGTGGGGATGTGGGGTGTCGTGCGGGGGGGCTGGGTGGTCCGGATCCCTCCTCACTTCTCTGTGGATAAAAACAGATCTGTGATGCTGGACCGAGCGGAAAACCTGCTTCACGACCACTACGGGGGGAAGGAGTACTGGGACGTGAGTACTTGCTGGGCTGTGCCCCGCGGTTCAGGCTGGTGGCGCCCGCCGCCTGCTGTGCGGGCCCTGCCCTGCTGTGCGGCCCGCGGGGGCCTGGTGGCATCCTCGGCTCAGCCCCGCCCTGTCTCCGCAGACGCGGCGGAGCATGGTGTTCGCCAGGCACCTGCGGGCGGTGGGGGACGAGTTCAGGAGCAAGCACCTCAACTCCACAGACGCCTCGGACCGCATCCCGTTCCAGGAGGACTGGGTGCAGATGAAGGTAGGAGGGGTCACCAGGTCAGCTCAGGGCTCGTGTCGGCCTCCTGTGGACACTGCTTCAGAGCAAAGGAGGCTGGAGGACGCGGCTCGGGCCTCTTCCCTGAGCGGCGAGGGACCTCGCGGTGAGGTTTCTTCTTGGGGGGGGGAGGGAGGCTCAAGAGCGCCCCACGTGGTTTCACCGCTCATAGCAAGGGGAGAGAAGCTGCGCCGTCCTGAGACCACCCACTTCCTGACCCACCGTAGCAATCATGTTGACAGCACCACGCTGGCTCCCGGGACGCAGGGCTCGGCCTTGTGAGCGCCCCGTCCCGGGACCCACCGGGCCTGGCGCTGTGCCGGGCGCTCAGGCTGTTAGTCAGGCTCCCCTGGTTAAATTACTTGGATAGTCAGTCCTGAGTGAAAAGAAAATAGGAAGCTGACCGTTCTTTTACTGATTCACGAGGTAAAAGTGTCCCCAGCGATCGAAGACCAGTTCCCCACTCGGAACCAGAGCTGCAGAGCGCGCCAGGCCCCGTGCCGGCGTCCCTGCCTGACCGCCGTGTTCCCACAGGTCAGGCTGGGCTCCTCGCTGGGGGGCCCATACCTGGGCGTCCACCTGAGGAGGAAGGACTTCATCTGGGGACACAGGGAGGATGTGCCCAGCCTGGAGGGGGCCGTGAGGAAGATCCGGAGCCTCATGCAAACACACGGACTGGACAGGGTGTTTGTGGCCACCGATGCCATCAGGAAGGGTACACAGCTCTGAGCCCCAACCTCACTTCTCTTTATTTTATTTTTTGGTGGTCTTGGGTCTTGAACTTGGGGCCAGTGCACTCAGGGCTAGTGCTCAGGGCGAGGGCAGCTCTTTGGCTCACCCTGGGTGAGTTCTACCGCCGAGCCACAGTGCCCCGTCTGGTTTTCTGGTAGTTAATTAGAAGTAAGGGCCTCACGGACTTCCCTGCCTGGGCTCGCTTTGAACCGCTATCCGCCTCCAGAGTAGCTAGGATTACACATATGACCACCAGCACCTGGCCTTATTTCTCTGTAGCTTGATGAAATGCTGGGCAGCCTGGGCACGGGAGGCCAGTCTGAGGGGCTGCGGGGGGCGTGCGCGTGCACGTGCTGCTCGCGGCCAACGCCGGCCCGCCGCCTGCCCTCTGCAGAGCAGGATGCGGGGGGCGTGCGCGTGCTGCTCGCGGCCAACGCCGGCCCGCCGCTGCCCTCTGCCTTGCAGAGCAGGAAGAGCTGAAGAAGCTGCTTCCAGAAATGGTGCGGTTTGAGCCCACCTGGGAGGAGCTGGAGCTGCACAAGGACGGCGGCGTGGCCATCATCGACCAGTGGATCTGCGCCCACGCCAGGTACCTGCGCCCACCTGCCGGAAGGTTCCCGGCCACATGCCACAGCGCGGCGCCTCACCGTGGCCATCCCCGTCAGCGCCCTCCTCCCGCCGCTGGCGATGCCCGGCCTGCGCCAGTTCTCATGGCTGGGCCTGCAGGGCATCCATTGACGCCGCTCCAGGGGAAGCCACTGCCAGGCCAGGCCTGCAGGCCTGCACCCGCGGGGGTGCTCTGAGGGGGCCTGGGGGGCGGGGTGCTCTGAGGGCCAGCCCCTCAGCTGCGTGGTGGTCCCCGCGCTCGGTGGTCCCCGCTGCCGTGGGAGCAGCCCCGCCTCGGGCAGCCTGGCCGCAGGTGGCACCAGCACTGCGCCAGCGCCACGCAGGCCCCGCTCCCTGTCACCTGGATGCCGTGGTCGCTCCTGTGGCCGCCCAGCGGCGTCGGGACCCCAGAGCATGGGGATCCGGCCCTGGCCAGCGCTCCCTGCGGAGGCCGAGCCCTGGCTTCACCCCGCGTGGCTGCTCCCGGCAAACATGCCTTTCACTACTTTGCAGGTTTTTTATCGGCACCTCCGTCTCCACGTTTTCTTTTCGGATTCACGAGGAGAGAGAAATCCTGGGGTTGGACCCCAAAACAACATACAACCGATTTTGTGGAGACCAAGAAAAAGCCTGTGAACAGCCCACCCACTGGAAGATTGTGTACTGAGCCGCCGACACGTCTGCACTGCGGGCCTTGCCGGCCCGGGGGCCCGTCTGGGGCCACCCGTGGCGTGTCCCGGGCCGAGGCCACCTCCCTCAGGCCTGCGTAGCGCCCCTCGAGTGGAGGCTCAGGCCCAGGCCTGGATGTGGGGAGTGGCCGTGAGGAGCCGCAGCCAGGGCCCGCGGATGGCGACCACAGCGGGAGGCCCCAAGGTGCTGGGGTGACCGCCTGCCGCCTCCTGCCCGGCGCCGCAGGGCTGAGCCCTCTGCTCTGCAGTCCGGGGACGCCACCACAGGCCTGTGGCGACGGGCTCTGTTCAGGTGGGGAAGGCCTGTAGGCCCAGCTGGTGGTTTCCTGTGACCCCCGATGGACCCTGGGCCTCTGCGTGGATCGAGTGCCACTGAAAAGGAACAGAGGCGGCTGCCTCTCGAGCTGCCCCCGAGGCTGCTGCCTGCAGTCGCGCCCGCTCTGCAGAGACTGCAGATCTGAGCACTGCCTGCGGAGGAGGGCGGCCTGCCCCTGGCTGGTGGGACCCCGCGGGCCCCACCCTGCCCCTTGGCCACATCCCTCTTGGGACTCCTCCAGCACCAGGCACGGAGCAGCCTCTTCCAGGCCCCCGTGGGTGGCTCAGGCGTGGGGAGGAGGACGCCGTGGGGCGGGGCGCCGCATGGCGGAGCTGAGCGGAGCCAGCGGGACGGGCGGGCGGTGTATTTATTCTTTTCCATTGATACATCCCCATCCCGCCAATAAAGTACATTTTCTAGAAAATGAGTCCCAGGATGCGCCTGTGTCATACCTTGAAGTTGGAGGCCAGGGCTGGCCACCGCGGCCTTGTCTCCGGCCAGGTCAGCCGCAGGGGCCAGCCAGGCTTCTGGATAGGGCATGCGCTGCACCTGTGCCTCCCCGGCCTCGTTCCCCGGCTCACCTGCTCTGCTACGGGCTGAGGCCGGGGGCTGGATGGAGGTGGTGGACGAGCACCTGAGTAGCACCAAGGGCATGGCAGAGCGTCTTGGGGCTCACATGGTGCCAGCGGCGGGGGCTACAATGGGAGGGAGGAGGTGCAGGCTGATGGCAGCTGCACCGCATCCGTGCACGGAGCTGGTGTGTGCGGGCAGCCAGTCACCGTGGGGCCTGGCGTGCGCACAGTGGCTCTATGCCAAGGGGTGTGGGTGGGGTAGGGGCACCAGGAGGGCTAGGACGGGTGCAGCCAGGTGTTGGCTGTTTCGGGGCTGGGCCGTAGTACCAGGCTGCCGCCCTGGCCCGGTTCTCGGGCCTGTGGAGGAGTCGGGAGGAGGTGGCGATTGGACCAGGGCTCAGCTCTCTTCAAAGCCAGCCAAGGTGGCGAACTCGGCGGCTTGGCTGCTAAGCAAGGGAAGCAGAGGGGTGGGGCGGCGTTCAGAGGCCGCCGGCACCTCCTGCTGGCTCCCGGCATCCAGCCCACCACCGGCTGCCCGGCTGCGGGCGGGCGGGCGGCCGGCACCGTGGAAACGGTCTGCGGCAGCTGAAGCGCTGGCTTCTGTGACAAGGGCGTCTCGGGAGAGCAGGCTGCTCGGCGTCGGCTGAGTGCGACACAGGCCACGCAGCGGCCACCTGGCCCGGCGCTGCACACCCGTGCCGGCTCCTGCCGGCCCCGACTGGCCGCTGCCAGTGGTTTCTAGAGGAAGCAGCATGAGGGACAACCCCAGGGGGCGTTTCCTCGGGAAGGACGAGGGGGGTCAGCCGAGACAGCCCGGAGGGGGCGGGAGGCCCCGCTGTGTGGGCACCGTGCTGGAGAGGCGGGGAGATGCTGGCAGCCCAGGACCATGGCTGTCCTGTGGAGCTGAGGAGCTGAGCCACGGTCCTGGCCTGGCTCACGGGCGCGAGGGGACGTGTCCATAGCTGGCCTTAGAAACAGGATTGAAGCACGGAGGCGGCCTCCCAACAACCGACACCCCAGGCCCAGACACTCGCTACTGAGCTGCTACAGAAACCACCACGATGCAAGGCTGAAGGGGAGAGTGAGAGCAACTCCCGAAAGAGCAGAGATGGATCCACGGGGGACAGCAGGCTGCCGCACGGGTGGCAGGACACCTCCTCCAGCCAGCAGCCTGGAGACCTGGCTCCAGGAAGCAACAGGCCATTGGTACCGTGAACCCTGGGACAGGCCAGGCCATTGGTACTGTGGCCCCTACAGCTAACACCTGGCTACAGCCATTTCAGACAACAGGATCCAGGTGTCCCGGCCAGTAAGGGGCAGTCTGCTTGATTCATCCCCATCGGAGAACAACCCAGATAATCACTGAGATCTCAGCCTTGAGCAGCTGGGATTACAGAGAGGCCCACCAGCTCCTAGCTAGCACATTATTCTTAAATGTCACCTGGCAGAACCTGGCTTGTTTCACAAATTTGTTTCAGCTCTGTAGCTATGGCCTGCTAAAATCCACTTCCCTTCTAAGCTGCTTTTGTTGCTCAATTTTGGCCAAAAAGGGACTCTTCTTTGCCCTGCTTCTCCCACGTGGACCCGCTGCCCACCGCATCTCCCTTTCAGGAGGAACTAAAACAAATTTCAACTGATGTCCATAGAAAAAGCCAACCCAGAGATATGGGGTAAAAGCATCAAGACTGAAAAGCCCTACAGAAGGCACTGGAGCACGGCTTGAGTGTGAGGTCTTTTGTGGGGAGACACTGGGGCTGTGGACTGAGGGTCTGGTGGGCTAGGTTGGCAGTGGGGCTGTGGACTGAGGGTCTGGTGGGCTAGGTTGGCACTCCACCTGCCCCACACTTTCAGCCCTTTCTATGCTTTATTTTTCAAACAGGGCGTCCCTTTTACGCTGGGAATGTCTTCAAAGGTCCTTCCACTGCACTCCATGGGTAGAATTGTGGGCCTGGACAGCAGGCCCAGCGAATTTGTTGCTGTTGGCTCTGTCCCACGTTTTGCCCTGGCTGGCCTCAAACTGAGATCCTCCCAATTTCTGCCTCCTGAGTAGCTGGGATTACGAGTGTGAGCCACTGCACGTGGCCTAAGGCATCCTCCCTCCTCCACACTCCCCTCTCTGGTGGCACTGAGGCTTGAACTCGGGCCTTGCACTTCCCAGTCAATTGCTCCAAGTCCCCAGCAAGAGGGTTCTTGGGCCTGTCACCTGTACTGCCACTAGGTGGTGTCACCAGCCATCTTCCAGGTTTGGCTTCAAGGCACTAGGGACCTGGATCTCAGGGTACGGGCTGAGCTTTTTCCTGTCCGGCAAGGTGAAGGCTGCTGACTGGTGCGTCGGCTGGCTGCCTGGGCTCCGAGGGGCGCAGGGCTGCACAGCGCTGTCCTCGTCCTCCGTGTGTGCTACTGACAGTTTACCAAGGGAATCGCACCAACTTTGGATGAGGTTTATCAAAGCCAGCGCTGAGGAAAAGCTTTTCTGGCTGAAGTCTCCACCTTCACAAAGGACACCAGGGACCTGTGGGGAGGTCAGGGGTTGGTTTCAGAGGGGTTTGCGGCTGCGTCTGGACTCCGCCCCTCGCCGTGCCGGGGGGCTTCAGAAAGATCAGCGGGCTCTGTCTGTGCCTCTATTTGGGGGCGATTCTCCATTCATCAAACTATTCCCCTGTACCATAGTGGGGCACCTCCCTGGGTGGCCACTCAGGCCTCCTTGCGGTGCTCACCTGGGGACACGAGGCCACGGTCCCTCTGTCAGGCTGCCCCCTCAGCACCTGTTCACCTCTGCGCTTCTCTGCCACTCCCCGCTGAGAGACAGAAACGGGGGAAAGGCTGACTGACCTGGGCTGCCGTCAGAGGCGTTGGCCAAACCCAAAGCCAGAACGTCTAGACAAGGGGCCCCGGCAACCGACCTACCCGGGGCCCGCAAACAAAAGACAAGGGGACAGGGAGCCAAGAAAACCGATAGGAGCCCCCAGTGCCCATCTCAAGTATGCCTGCCTTTCATGAAAGGGACGCACGCTCATGGTGAATCACTGCTATGTACTCTAGAACTTCTCTGTATACAGTGAATGCATACGAAGGAGCCCTGTACGGTGATGATTTAAAAAAAAAGGGTCAGTTGAAGACAGTCCCTCTCTTAGCTTAGGTCTGATTATTAAAGAGCAGAAATGCTGCTGGCGGAGCGTGGCCGGCGGAGCGGGGGCTGCTGGTCATTGAGCCTTTCGCGCAGCTGTGGAGATGCAGGCTGCTCAGGGGAGGCGGCTTCCTGCCAGCGCCCACCCGGCTGCTGCCAACCGGTCAGGAGAATGGAATCTGGGATTACCTGTGCTGTAGTGAAGACCAGCTCGTAGCCATGGACGAGGCCTTGTTTGGTCTGGAGCTGTCTGTTCTCAAGGGCATGGATTCATCCCTTCCTGACCTTGCCCTGGGTGAGGGCATCGTCCTGCACAAATGTCTCGAGGCGTGGTCTGGGCTGAGGAACAGGAGAGATGGACAGGCCCAGAAACACAGGAGAAAACATGAGGGGAACCATACCTGCTCCAACAGGCAATAGACCAAGTGAAGCCTGCAGAAGAGTCCTGGACGACATTCTCAGTGATGAGCCAGTCTGCATGCAGACCCGAATCCCATCTGACTCAGGGGACACATCAGCCAGGGGACACATCTACAGGCCAGGGTGGAGTCGGCGGTTTTAGGGAAAGTGGCCAGGTCTCTGTAAGGCCAGCATGGAAGCTGTGACGCTTGCCTTTTTGCATTGTTCATCTTTTGGGCAGGGAAAACATCTGGCAGGGGCAGAAGGGGCAGACTGAGCACCCAGTCCGACCTACGGCCTCCCACATGGCAGGACAGCTGGAGGAAACTACTGTGCTCCGCTTATTTCTTGAGTTGGGTCCTGCAAACTGTCACCAGGGCTGCCGGGCGCCCGTCGGGTCACTGGCTCCCAAGCAGCGGGTGGGGACTGCAAGGGTTTCGAGGGCAAAAGATTTGAAGCCACTTGACTTGCCCAGGGATTCATTATCCTGCCCCTCTCGATGTCTGGTACATTTTCAAGAGGCCTGGCCTAGCTGACCCAAGCGCTGTCACTTGTCCGTGGGTCTCGGTTACCTTGCCAGGCCTGATGTATTCCAGGGGGGTTGGGGACATTAAAACGTTTGTTTGAGTGGCTCGTTTCCCCATTTTTTTTGAAGTGTTTCTATCATACTATCCTGAATGCATTCTCGCTGCTACCTTTGAAGCTGCAGATTTAGCTCATTCTATTTACGGCACACATCTTCCACGTAACCTAATCCTTCGTGTCAGCCTATTGAACCAAATTAGACTTATTTTCTGTCAGAAAAGTCTGACCTACTTTTCCATTTGAAGTAAAATTGTTAGCATGCTTTTCTAGGGATATTAAAAACAGAGAAATAAATTGTAGTGCACATCTTAGAATTACTGAATTACTGAGGACAATAAAGACAGTTTCAAACATGTAGATCTAATATAATTAACTGACCTATTTTACAATATATCACTGAAAGAAAGCGAGTCTTAATGTCCAACAACTGAATGAGACATCAGGCAGGTGCTCAGGTGTGTGCAAGAAGAAAAAGACTATGTCTATGTTTCTTACTCCCAGGTGCTTAGCACTGAAAAAATGATCTAAAACCTTCCCTTACTAAAATGTTTTTCAGTGTTGGGGATAAAATCCAGGGTCTCGCCCATGCTAGGCAAGTGCTCTGTCACTTGGATCGACTTCCCAGATCTTCCCTCATTAATTCTGTTAAACATCGTAATCAGGTTCCTTTGCATTTATGAAGAAGGAAGACAGATACGGCTGAAAACCAGCCCAATAGTACTGTTTAAGAGAATTCATCAACAGAAAATGAGAGGCCTGAGAAGCACACTGCCCGTGAGAATGAAATTAGATATCGGTACCTGATTTCAGCTCAGAAGAAATAGGTACAATTATTCGTCAGTTTCTAGCGTTCATTTTGGCCCTACTATGTTCTGCCTGAGGCAAGCAGATAAAAGGCCAAATGTATTACAGAAGGTTAAGTCAAATTCCCAACTGGACTGGTTTAAATATCTCATCAATTTCAAAAGAGAAGTTATTTGCCTATAATAGTACTGCTTTCTACTTAGAGAACTTATGACTTTTAGCAATTTTTTTAGATTTTTCACTTAAATATATATTAGTCAAATGAACATTAAAAAAAAAGCAACATTCCAGATCCCGAGCTACTGACCATAGGAAACCCCCTCCTTCCCCCCCCCCTGCACGCCCTCCCCCCTCCGCCAAGTCCATTTACATTTTACATGAGCGTGACATTCCCTCAGCCAACTTTTCATTTACTTATGAATGTCCTTCTAAAATAGTATTCTAGTTCTTTTTTTTTTGTCGGTCGTGGGGCTTGAACTCTGGGCCTGGGCGCTGTCCCTCAGCTCTTCAGCTCAAGGCGAGCGCTCTACCACTTGAGCTACA
>NW_012267375.1:460202-468689 GCF_000151885.1 Dipodomys ordii | reverse complement strand
CCTTCAATCTTAGTGAAGTCTGATCACACCTTCAATCTTAGTGAAGTCTGATCACACCTTCAATCTTAGTGAAGTCTGATCACGCCTTCAGGACTGGGCACAGCTGGAAGCTGTGGTGTGGAGAAGTGTGGAGGTGGCCAGGGCCACTCACAGCATGGGCAGCCGTGGCTTTCCACACCATCACCCTCAGATCGTGCACGTGGTGAGGACAGGCACCAGCCCTGGCGCACCAGCGTCAAATGACAGGATGGAAGGGAGCTTGAAAGGAAAGCAGCAACTACAGCCTGAGGTGTTAAAAGGGAAAGAAACTCTCTGTACCACCATAGTAGTGAAATATCTTATTCTTTATTTGAGGACATCTTGAATCTTTGTCTACATGTGACAGCGTCTCATGCTCAGTCTGGCTGGCCTCAGTGAGAGGAAGCTCATGCAGGTTAACGTGTGGTATATACAGAAATATACATACAGAGAACACTGAAGATTGTATCTTAGCAACAAGTTTCTTGGCTGAATAACATTCATATAAAGTATCCAAATTCTAAAATCAAATTAAAAGCAGGTAACCCAAAGCCTAGAGCAGCAAGCGGACATTCCACAGACTGTGCTTCTAAACGTTTGTGTTTCCATTCAGAACGGCCCCTGGGTCCCTAGCACACCATAAGCCCACGCTGTGGCCACAGCAAGTGTTGCTGGGGTCTTACCCCGGACAGTAAGCAGGAAGTACAGCTGCAAGAACAGGATCTTCTGGAGGTGAGCAACTGGACATGCTGGCCAGACGGGGTCAGACCCATCCATCTCTATCCACCCGGCCCTGCAGGGTAGGAATTCCGTTTCCTCTCCCAGGCACCATGTGAGCCCCGGACCCAGTGTGGACAGCCAGAGCGGCGCAGCCACCACACAACGGCACGAGACAAGGACTCACAAAGCTGCATACCCTAAACGTTTACGGGCCTTCTGCCCTTTCCACGTGTGGAGTTTGGGATTGGTGCAAAAGAAGTTCCAGAATTTCACAGAACTTAGCAGGGCGGGGGGGGGGGGGGGAAGGAAGGAGAAGAATCTAGACCAGATCCCAATGTGCTTGGCAGGGCGGGGGAGGGGGAGGGGAAGGCAAACTCATCACACGTCTCTTGCTAGATCAGTCACAACTGGGCACAGCTGGAAGCTGTGGTGTGCAGTGTGGAAGTGGCCAGGGCCACTCACAGCACGGACAGCCGTGGCTTTCCACACCACTGCCCTCAGATCTGTGCACGTGGTGAGGACAGGCACCAGCCCTGGCGCACCATCGTCAACTGACAAGATGGAAGGGAGCTTGAAGGAAAGCAGCAACTACAGCCTGAGGTGAGTGAGTATGTCGAACAAAATGAATTCCAGAGACAGCGAGGCCTTATGAGATGACACTCACACACTTGAAAACAAAACTGACTGCAATGACAAGACCTTCCCCACGCAGGGAAAGATGGACTTGGAATGAAAACCGGTTCTTTGGTGTCCCTCGCTGGAAGGCGAACCTCCTGACCCGTGGACAGGTGATGAGGCTCTGGGCACAACGCCTACCCAGCCCTGCCCAGGGCAATCCAACTGCAACAGCCCTGGCTAAGCACACCTGTCCTGTCACCCAACCTGAGACCTGAGACTCCCTGCAGGGATGCTGACCCCCCCCCATGCGACCGCGGTGCAGTTGTGCCTGGGTGTCGGTGCGATTAGTGCATCAGGTCCCAGCGCAGCTCCCCTGCACAGGCCGGGCTGCGTGGCAGCCTTCCTTCCTGCCTGAGCCTGAGGAAGCAGTCCTTTGACCCCAGCTGCCTTCCCCTCCTCCTCTCACCGCTGAGCCAGCCCCGCAGGACGGCCCCTCCCCTCCCCCAGCCCTCACTGCGAGGCAATTGTGTTCATTATAGCTACCATCTGACTGCAAAGAGTAAAGCCAGACAACTGGGTGGGGTTTTTGTTTTGTTTTTAATGTATATGGGGTATATTTTTGCTGGACTCTAACCCAAATCCACATATTCTTTCAAAACTAAGTCCACCTCCCAATCTCAACTAGAAAAAGTACCCTTTAAGGAGACAAGAGTAACAATGCAGACTTGTCTGGTTATTTCTGAGCCTTCAGGAGTCTGCCTGGGAGGGCTCCACCGCCTGACCTCTCCCTCCAGGACGCCCAGCTCTGCGACCCTGCCAGGAGGTGAAGGGGTCGGTTCTGAACACATCCCCAGGATCCCGGTGTGGCCTCAGCTCCCCGGCAGAGCTCCCGACTCAGGAGGCACACAGGCCCCGCGGTGACGGCCGGAGCGTGCCCGGCAGACAGCATCTGCTCCTCAGCTGCCTGGTTTTTCTAAGCCCACTCAGCACCACACCGGGCAGCACCGGCCAGGGCGGGTCTGCACCTGTCTGCCCACAGTCCCCAGGCTGCGTGGCGCACACAGGCGGCCGGCCTTCCCTCCGCGCTCCCTAACCCTGAGTGGAAGCTACAAGGCACCTGGAGGCCGTCTCTGGGCATCCATGCAGCGGCCTGAGCTGGCTGCCCGCCCGCCTCCGCCCTGCCGGTCACCCCGCACGCCAGCGGGGGCTGAGCAGCAGGTCCGAGCCCCAGGAGGCCTCCGCCCTGCCGCTGTGCCCGGCCTGCTAGCAGTGTCTCACCAGCTTCCTTCTGAATGCTTTTTAAAAAATGTCTTTGATAACTCTATAAAGAATAACTTAAAAAATATTCCTTCCATGGTATGCTCAAAAAATGAGAATCTACTTAAATACTTCTCTTTCCGTCCTGTGAAGGCCTCGTTCCTACCACAGACCCTGAGGCAGGTGCAGGGAGGGAGAGACAGCTCTGTGCAGCAGCCCTGCCCGGTCACCTCTGTCCACAGAAGCCAAACACGGTTAAGAGCCCCGAACAGAAGGCCAGTACAGGTCTCTGCATGTGTTTAGTGTTGGGTTTAGAAGTAAACTGAGAAAAGATTTCCATGATATGACCCAAACTAGGCACACAGAAGCTTCTAGAAGCAGCTGAGATGGCAGGTCCTGCGTTAGGAGTCTGCAGGACACAAAGTCACTGCTATAGGTAGGGCCGGGTCATTGTGCACACAGCCCGCACTGCGCGGGCTGGGGACAGTCCTCCCAGGCCTGTGTGGCCTCCTGACTGTGGACACACAGGGTGGAGGGCTGTGCACGGACCCACGCGTCCTTCTCTTCCGGTTCCACTTCCTACTCTACGCTCCCACCTCCTCCACGGATAAATGCATTTGCAATTAAAGTATGCAACATATTACTTCTTATTTTATAAACTCATTCCTAGCTCTGAATAAATTAGTCAAGAATTTCACACAAAGTAATTTCTATTTTCCTAAGCTTAAGGAAGCCCTACGCAGTAGGACTCAATTTCTAACGTAAACTGAGATAGAAAGCAGTCACTGTACGGCTCAAGGGGAGGAAGTATGGGGCGGGGGCAGCGGGGGGCGGTGTGGGTCCCACGGCCCCTTGCGCCCCATGGCACACCTACCCCGGTTCACATGTGAGATGCCTGGCGCCCCACAATTCCCCACGCCAGCCTGGCTGGGCGTGGAGCGCTGGGGACAAAGCTGGGTGCCCGGCGGTCCCAGGCCCCCGACACCCTCCCCGAGCGGTGTGCCCTCTGCGGTGAGCTCCCGTGGGGCTCTGGGGAGCATGCCCGGTGCTGCAGTCCCCTGGGCCCGCCCTGTACTCTGCGCCTGCCCTGCTCAGGGCGTGAGAGAGAACTGGTCCTGTTCCGTGGGCTTCTCCACCCAGGCGCCCAGCCCCGCTTTGATGAAGGCCGTAAGCAAGCGCGCTTTGGCAGCCTGGTACTCCTTTGCCGCCAGCTTCGACTCGTGGTAGGTGGTGGGCTTCAGGATCTTGGTGCGGAGCAAGTATGGGGGGACCTGCAGGAGAAGCAGAGTGCGCATCAGTGGGCGCCTGCAGCACCCACAGTGTAAACAACCTCGGCCGGCATCTAAGGGGAGGCGGGGATGGCGCCCGGGCAGGCACTGCCCCAAGCAGCAGCCCATGCCGCTATGGGCGGGTCTGGGGACCCAGAAGCACTGGGGTGCCCCACTCCATGTGAAGATGGGGCGTCAGCCACAGGGGGGCCACCCTCGGGGGCAGGGAGGGGTCTGTGCTGGTCTCAGAGACTCGACTCAGAGTGGATAAAAACTAATGACACGGGGTCATGGAAGGGTCATGGGGAAAGGGCCTTGCAGCTAAAGCAAAAGTCTTTGAGCTGGAATGGAGGGCAGCTGAGTGGGAGCTGGGAGCACGTGCTAGGGCAGATGGCCGGCCCTTCCTCGTCTGCAACTTCCAGAACCCGAATGAGAAGTGTCCTCACACGGGGCCAGAAAGGAAGGCAGCAGGTCTGACTGCGGCAGGGAGGGCGCATGCTGTCTTGGACGCAGTCCTAGACGTGTGCAGCCAGGGCCATGTATTTTTTTGGTGTTTGCATTTGTCTTTACTAGTCCTGAGGCTTGAACTCAGGGCCTGGCCACTGAGCTTTTGTGGCTCAAGGCTAGCGTGTTATCACTTGAGCCAAGCGTGGAGGTTAGTTGGAGATAAGACTCTTACGGACTTTCCTCCCTGGGCTGGCTCTGAACCGCACTCTTCAGCTCTCAGTTAGCTGGGATTGCAGGTGTGAGCCACTGGTGCCCAGCGTAGGAGCATGCTTTGGAGCTAGCAATAGTTTGGTGGTGACAGGATGGCAGGTGAGCCCAGGAGGGGGGGGGCGGGAGGGGCCCGGGGAAGCCGCACGGGGCGGGGCGGCTCAGTACCTTGCCGTGCACACGCATCCAGCGACAGTACAACGCGTGCTTACACAGGCGTGACGGCCGGCCCAGCTCGTCCTTCCCAGTTGTGGCGTTGATGACCTCAATGGCGGAGTCACCCACGGTCCAGTTGACACTGAAGTTAGGCGCCTTCCCCGGCTGCCGAGCCTCGGCATTGCTGATGCCTGAAACAGAGAGGACCATGGGGTGACACCAAGCCCCTGTCCGCCCTAGGGAGGGAGGGATGGGCACCAGGTTGGCACAGCGCACAGTGGAGGGGGGTTGCAGGGTGAGCACTGAGCAAAAACGCCGTCCTGCAGACGGACTCACTGCTTGTGGTGGCGGCAGCACCACCAGCCAGTGCCTGCTGCCCCAACCGTGCCCGGGAGACGGCTGAGCCAGGACCTCCCATCCAGTGTGCCTTACCCCACTCTGCGGCTAACACCTAAAAAAACAAAGCCGGGACAATGGTAACAAGTAAGCAGAAATGGGAAGTTCAAAGTAGAAATCCTTGAACTATAAAACAGAAAATAAGAGGGGGAAAAGCAATGAACCCAAAGCTTGATTCTTAGAGAATAACCCTCTAGCAACACCGATAAGGAAATGCAGGTCCCCAGTTTAAGGAACAGGAAGAAGTTATGTCAGGAGGGTGCCACAGACCCTAGGAAGATGACAGGGTGGCTGTGAACGCCCACATCAGCGGACTCCACAAGTCAGATGAGACGGCCAAATTCCTAGAGCCACATAAATCACTAAGCCTCCTCGAGAAAAAGAACAGAAATAGTCCTACACCTGTTACTGAAATTTAAATTGTAGTTAGATAATATCTCATTAAAAAAAACCCTCAAGCCCAAATGGCTTCACTAGTGAATTCTAACCAACACTTAAGCATTGCTGTGAGCTCTACATGAACTCTTCCTGGAGAGGAAGAAGTGCATCAGAGCACATTTTATGTCCAGTGAAGACATTAAAACAAAACTACAGACCAAACCCCCTACAAATCAAGCCTAGCTGGGTACCAGGGATTCAGACCTATAATCTTAACTGCTCAGGAGGCTGACATCTGAGGATCATGATTCAAAGCCAACCTGGGCAGAAAAGTTCCTGTGAGACTCTTATCTCCAATTAACAATTCAAAAACTGGAATGGCACTGTGGCTTAAGTGGTAGAGCACTAGCCAAGAGCACAAAAAGGCTCAGGGGCTGTACCCAGGCCTTGAGTTCAAGCCCTACAATCAACAGGTTTCCCAGGAATGCAAGGTTGGTTTAGTATTTTTTTAAACACCAGTGTCACCATATTAACAAATAAAGACATTAACCAAATGACCATCTCAGAACAGACAAAAAGCACTGAAAACAATCTAATATCCATTCTTCATTATGCATTCTTAGCAAACTGGAAATAGAAACTTTCTTAGACTGCCACCAAGGCATCGATGAAAAAGCAAAGAACACCTGAATTCTCTCCCCTACCATCACACACCGGACAAGGAAGTTCTCTGAACACCTATGGAAAGTCCCATCCATGCAGTCAGGGGTGAAGGAAATCAATGGCAGCCAAACTTCACAGGCAGAAACAGCATGGCCATGTGTCATAAAACCCAGCAGCATCTCCTAGAAAGCTGCTAGAACCAATGCTTTCATAGACCAGCAGCAGACAACGGAAACTCTAAACACAAATAGAACAATTATAGTAGCACTGAGAATGTGAAACATTTATCATTATATCTGACAAAAGACATGCATGATGTAAACGCTGCCAGGAGAAGCAAAAGGTTATGAGAGTGAGTGGAGACACACACTATATTCTTCAAGTGGGAGATCCAAAATTGTTTTTTTTTTGGGGGTCCAGCCGTGGGGCCTGAACTCTGGGCCTGGGCACTGTCCCTCAGCTCTTCAGCTCAAGGCTAGCGCTCTACCACTTGAGCCATAGCGCCACTTCCGTTTTTTTTTCTTTTTGCTTATGTGGTGCTGGGGAATCGAACCCAGGGCCTCAGGCATTCAAGGCAAGCGCTCTACCACTGAGCACCTTCCCAGGCCCCAAAATTGTTAAAATGCTGGTTCTCCTCAGACTGGTCTACACATTCATCAGTAACTCAATCAAAACAAAAATCCAAGAAGGCTTTGATGTAGAAATTGAAAAGCAAATTATAAAATTGTTATGGAAACACAAGAAGGACCAACGTAGTCTAGGTCCTAGAATGAAGCTGGAGGGCTGACTCTTCCTGAGCTCAAAACCTAAAATCACGATGGCAATCATGGCAGTGTGACACTGGCCTTGAAACAGACAAGCAAGATTAGTGGAAACCACACACACACACACACAATGTTAACTAATATCTGACAAATATTGCAAAAACAATTCATGGCAAATGGAGGAATGTGTCATCAAGTGGTCCTGGGTCAAAAGGATAATCCTTTCTGTTTAAATGAACTTTGACCTCAGGGCAGAAGTGCCATCTTTCAGTAATTCACCAAAATGACAAACACAAAGGGCAGGGGAAAGGCTCTCCTGCTGCACTCTAGGCCTGTTAGAAAACATGGAGCTCAGGCACATGCGTGTGAATTTATGAGAAGGGTCGCGTTAGACGGGAGGGGATCTCCCACAGATGCTCTCAGCATAACTGCAGGTCTACAGTGTCACCCACCGGTGGCTATCACTGTGGTAAAGGCAAGGGCAAGGTTCCCGCCAAGAGAAGTAACGTGTATTCACTGAGCATAAAGAGCATTCTAACTGCAGAGAGGACTCTCTGGAACGTGAAGGAAGATGACCAGGGAGGACAAAGCCTGAGGAGCTCACACCAGGCCATCTGGCTTCTGGGCTGCTTGTGGAAGTGCACCTCTCCCGTGTCCCCTGGCTGCTCGTGGAAGTGTGCTCTCCCGTGTCCCCTGGCTGCTCATGGAAGTGTGCTCTCCCGTGTTCCCTGGCTGCTCGTGGAAGTGCGCTCTCCCGTGTTCCCTGGCTGCTCGTGGAAGTGCGCTCTCCCGTGTCCCCTGGCTGCTTGTGGAAGTGCGCTCTCCCATGTTTCCTGATGGAGCCTCGCTTTGGATCTGGGACTGCCCCTTCTTAGGCCGGCTGCAGAGCTGTCCCCTGCAGACAGTGCAGGACGGCTTCTCTTCGGAGGGTCGGGCATGCCTGCTTAGGGCTGTATTAGGATTGGCTCTTTCAGGAACAAATGACTATTGCTTACATTACCATCTTCCTCTGTCAGCCATTACTTCTGAGAAAATCGAAAGATCACTGTTGAAGGACACTTAAACTCTAGAACTGCAACATCTGCATTAAAGCTAAATGGTCAATTAACTAAAATGTAAGATGCTAAAAGTACAATTCTTTTTGTATTTTGTTTTATGCTAATTAAAATGCCATTTTTAGCAAAAATGGAGTAAATAAAGCAAAAAGGAAATAGCTAGCCTGAGGCTCAAGTACTATCCATATGCTTTTTCTGGGGCACAAGGCCCCTAAATGGTCAGAGAAATGGGTTTCCATGTGTCCCAGGCCTGGCAGCCATGAGCAGCCCATCTTTCCAGGGCTGCAAAGCGAGAAGGAGGGTAATGAGTTGATCACAGGCCACCATGCAGAAACCAATACAAGCAGGAACAACTCGGTTGGTAATGGAAGTCCCCCAGTTGTTATAAATCAAGTGTGCTGAATCAGAACTTTTAAAGCAAAACATACAGAGCAACTGAGAAGTGGCCTAATAACACACACACACACACACACACACACA
>NW_012267375.1:456065-459407 GCF_000151885.1 Dipodomys ordii | reverse complement strand
CACACACACACACAGAGCTGGGACAGAGGACCCTCCCGCGGGTCAGGCTGGGCACTGAGGCACACACACACACACACACACACACACACACACACAGAGCTGGGACAGAGGACCCTCCTGCAGGTCAGGCTGGGCGCCGAGGCACACACACACACACACACACACACACACACACACAGAAGCTGGCATTGACTTTTTTTCTTATTTCCACTTAAAGCCACCCCTCACACAGTAGGGTGACAGGAAATGGTTAGAGGAACTACGGTTCATGTCATAGAGATTGCTAGTTCCTTACTAATGGGCTAGGGAAAGTACAGCTTACAGGCTTGATGGAAGTGGCCTTTATTCTGCAAATCTGAACCGTAAAGCCCTGGGCAGGAGGGAACTCAAATGACACATGGCCTGCCCTTGGTGGCCCCACAGGACCCCCAGAGAGGAAGCTCCGAGACCATCCCCTCCAGGACTTCCATGCTCGCTGTGACCGGTCAGTTGGTCCGGACCTCCTGGGGCACCAGGCTGAACCAGACAGCCTCCTTCTCTGCCTCCTCTGGGTCTCTGCTGCCCTCACAGAGCCCCCCAAATCCAGGATGTGTCCTCCAGGAAATTCCATGCTGGGAGTGAAAATGGGCCATTCAAGAGCCATGAGCCAGAAAAAGACTCCCCTCGGGAGAAAAATATCTGCATGTGCACACTTCCTCTCTTCTGTGGATGGTAAGACTGCTCACATCAAAGCAGAGCCAGAAACTCTCTCCAGTTTCCAGAAAAACTGTACATAAGCTCATCTCCCTACTTCTCAGTATAGTCTATCCTGTTCTCTTAGTGTGCATTAGTGTTTGGACCCAGACCCATTTTACTCTCAGGGATTCTGGTAACAGTTCCTCAGCACTGCCTGGTTTGTTCTCATTTACTGACAACATCTGCATTAAAAGTAGCAGTAAAGGGGCTAGGAGGTGGCTCAGTGGTAGAGCGCTTGCCTTGCATGCATGAAGCCCTGGGTTCGATTTTCTCAGCACCACATAAATGGAAAAAAACAGAAGTGGCGCTGTGGCTCAAGTGGTAGAGCGCTCGCCTTGAGCTGAAGAGCTGAGGGACAGCGCCCAGGCCCAGAGTTCAGGCCCCACAACTGAAGGGGGGAAAAAAAGTAGCAGTAAAGGGCCAGGCCCTGGTGGCTCATGCCTGTAATCCTAGCTACTCAAGAGGCTGAGAGCTAAGGATAGACATTTGAGGCCAGCATGGTGGGAAAGTCGGTGACACTCTCATCTCCAATTAGTCACAGAAAAAGCTGGAAGTGGCACTGTAGCTCAAGTGGTAGAGTACTAGCCTTGAGCAAATGGAGCTTACGGATAGCACCCAGGCCCTGAGTTCAAGACTCAGGACTGGCAAAAAAAAAAAAAAAGCAGTAAAGACAGTTTGGCCACCACCGCCCTGCCCAGAGCCTGCTTGTTACTCGGGCCCTATCGGCAGGGTGGCTGTCAGTCCCAGGACAGACAAAAGTAAATAAATAAATTCTTTTGTTGAGGAAAAGAATTCAGGCAAGATGTG
The DNA here is from genome assembly GCF_000151885.1 of Dipodomys ordii. Lineage (NCBI taxonomy): Eukaryota > Metazoa > Chordata > Mammalia > Rodentia > Heteromyidae > Dipodomys > Dipodomys ordii. The sequence goes on along the minus strand of NW_012267375.1, from coordinate 457,865 downwards.
AACATAGTAAATATTTTCTTGTTAGGAGAAAAAAACGGCAGAGAAATAGAAGCCATGCCATACACACGGCACTGGAGTCAGCTCCTCAGTTCATCTCCAGCCATCCTGCCCTGGCTTTGGGGTTACAGAGATGACGTGGCTCAACAGGGAAAACTGGGTCTCTGAAGACAACTTTCTGATTGGTGGGTCTCCTTCATGCTCCTCATAAGACAGTGCACCGTCCTCATTTCCTCGTTTTGGGGTTTGCTCCCCCTCGCGTGCCGGATGTCCCGCCTCCTCTTTCTCTCGCAGCTGCCCCTGCATTCATTGCCAGGCAGGCTTTGGTTTCATCCACTTGTCCCGTCTCCTGCCCGCTGCAAGGCCTCAGCTCTGCCGGCCACGTTCCCACCTCCTTGCACGATGGCGTGTCATAAATCTCATTGCTCTCACCGTGTCTCTTTATTTGGCACTCCTTTCCTAATAAACTTTCCTATCATTTTCACGGTTTCACATTTTGCCTCACTGGACACGAGGACCAAGGTAGATACTGCACAGACTCCAGTAGCAGTGAAGGCAACTTCCCTGGAACCCCAGAGAACCAGAACCAGGACTGTGGCCAACCGGCCCCACCTGAGCAAGCAGGAGACATGGGCTGTAGAGCACCTGCTCCCTCTGCCCACCGGGACACACCAAGACCTGCCTATCCTAGACCTAGTTTTAGACCGCGAGTCTAAAACTCATGTCTGCATCCCCAAACATGGCTGCAGATGAACTAAAGAACCATCTCCCATGCCAGTACCTGACTCTTTATTTGGCATCTGTGGGCAAGTGACCGCCCTGACCTGTGTGACCCAGGAGTGTGAACTGGGGCCTACACACAGAACTGCCAGGACTGGCACCAGCCTAACTACACACACTGCTCTCTTTATACCACGGTGCAGGGTGAAATGTTAGGCTTTGATCTTGCTTTTGGTTAATTTGGGCCCAAGTACAGAGTTAGTATTCTTCAACAAAGTCTACTGTTAAGCTCATCACAGCATGAACACAGGAGCAACCAGGATGGGGAGGGATTCCTGCCAGACCCTCACCAAGCAGAGGCAGTGTGGGCATGGTTTGGGTGAGTCTTCCAAAGGCTGGCATCCTGGAAGCACAGTGTGGTGTGAGGAAGGACCTACCAGGATGCCAGGTCTGTGCTGGGGTGATGGAGGAGTCAGGTCTGTGCTGGGCTGATGGAGGAGTCAGGTCTGTGCTGGGCTGATGGAGGAGTCAGGTCTGTGCTGGGGTGATGGAGGCGTCAGGTCTGTGCTAGGCTGATGGAGGCGTCAGGTCTGTGCTGGGGTGATGGAGGCATCAGGTCTGTGCTGGGGTGATGGAGGTGTCAGGTCTGTGCTGAAGTGATGGAGGAGTCAGGTCTGTGCTGGGGTGATGGAGGTGTCAGTTCTGTGCTGGGGTGATGGAGGCGTTAGGTCTGTGCTGTGGTAGTGAGGTGTTAGGTCTGTGCTGGGGTGATGGAGGAATCAGGTCTGTGCTGGGGTGATGGAGGCGTCTGGTCTGTACTGGGGTGATGGAGGCGTCAGGTCTGTGCTGTGGTAGTGAGGTGTTAGGTCTGTGCTGGGGTGATGGAGGCGTCAGGTCTGTGCTGTGGTAGTGAGGTGTTAGGTCTGTGCTGGGGTGATGGAGGAGTCAGGTCTGTGCTGGGGTGATGGAGGAGTCAGGTCTGTGCTGTGGTGATGGAGGAGTCAGGTCTGTGCTGGGGTGATGGAGGAGTCAGGTCTGTGCTGGGGTGATGGAGGCGTCAGGTCTGTGCTGGGGTGATGGAGG
>NW_012267375.1:383265-452935 GCF_000151885.1 Dipodomys ordii | reverse complement strand
GCTTTTTTCTTTTTGCTTATGTGGTGCTGAGGAATCGAACCCAGGGCCTCGAGCATGCAAGGCAAGCGCTCTACCACTGAGCCACCTTCCCAGCCCAAGGTTACTGATTCTTTAGAATTGAGATTCCATCTCAGTCCAGTCTGAATGGCCATCAAAAAACAAAAACAAAATGTTGATGAGGATGTGGGGAAAGAGGAGCCCTAATACACTGTTGGGAATCAGTATGGTGTTTCCTAAGAAAGCTAAAAGTAGAACTAGCCCATGACCCAGTAATATTACTTCCAGGCATTTTCCCAAAGGAATGTAAGTCAGGATATCATAGCAGCACCCCAGCCCAGATCTGGAAACAGCCTAGATTCCCTACAACTAACCAGCAAATCAGGACAATGTGGAGCGTGTATGTGCACACACACATACATGAGTGTTAGTCAACCATAAAGAAGAATAGAAGTTGTCATTTGTAGGGAAATGGATGGATCTGGAAGCCATCATATTAAGAAAAGTAAGCCAGGTTCAGCAGGACAAAGGTTACATGTTTTCTCCCATATGTAGATGTTAAACCTAAGATGTAAACACAAGTAAACACATACATGATCATATACATATATACATGATCAATCTGACTGTGGTGCATGCATGTAAGAGATACCATAATAATACCCTCTGAAAAATTATGAAACACTTTAATGAAAACAAATACTAGGAAGCTGAAACATTTTGTGTGGGATGCAGGCACTAGTGGGAGGAGGAGGAGGAACGGAGGCGGGAAAGGAGGTGCATGCGGTCAAAATATTTTATGTACATGGCTGAAAATAGAACAAGGAAACTTCCTGAGACTAGCTTGTGAAGAGATGGAGGGGAGGAGGGAGAAAGACAGAGATGTAGATATAAATGGACATGTTGGGATGAAACCTCGTGCATGACTGACAGATGCTAATAAGAATGAATCATTTAAAAATAAAGCACCAAAAAGGCAAATAAATGAAGACCCACTCACTGATGCAAATCAACCTGAGGGAAAGAATAAGGTACTATGAAAAGGGAAGATGAGGGGCAGAAGATTAGGGAAGGTTCCTTGGGGTAACAGGCTGTAGGAGGAAGGCGTATCTAGCTGCAGGTACAGGAGAGGCAGGTGCAGGAGAGGCCCAGGTCCGCCTGACCGCAGGAGCGGCCGTGGCGGCTGTGTAGACTGGGGTGAGCAGTGGAACTTCTACCGGGTGCAGGTGTTTAGGGACAAGAACTGATCCTGGTACCTTGTAGGATGTGATGTCAGGGTCCAGCAATGGGCCTCAGGGAAAGGGACGGGGGGGGGGGACAGGCCATGGTGGCCACACGTTGGGAAGGCCACTTGGCGTCAGTGGGGCAGGGAAGTGGGCAGCCTGGAGACAGAGGGCTGGGCCCAGGAAGGAGAGCAGGCGGGGTGATGGTCACGTGGACTTCCCTCTACCAGCTGTCCCAGGGGAGGCACTGTGCGCCCAGCCCACACCCAGCTGCACCTCCCACTGTCTGGACCACAGTGGACACTAGGAGCCTCTAGGTCTGAGTGGTAAACTGTGGTGGGCCCAGCATGCAGACAGTGTTCCTCTGCTGTGCCCATCTCTGGCCTGTGGCTGCCCAGGCTGCATGCTGGAGTTGCATTCACCTCTCTTCCAACTCTCAGAGATGATCAGCACAGATCCCTGCGGATCCACCTTCAGAAGACCTCCCCTCACAGCCCAGCCCTCCCCTCTCAGTCCTCCCCACACAGCCCAGCCCTCCCCTCACAGCCCAGCCCTCCCCACACAGCCCAGCCCTCCCCTCACAGCCCAGCCCTCCCCACACAGCCCAGCCCTCCCCTCACAGCCCAGCCCTCCCCACACAGCCCAGCCCTCCCCACACAGCCCAGCCCTCCCCTCTCAGCCCTCCCCTCACAGCCCAGCCCTCCCCTCACAGCCCAGCCCTCCCCTCACAGCCCAGCCCTCCCCTCACAGCCCAGCCCTCCCCTCACAGCCCTCCCCTCCCCTCACAGCCCAGCCCTCCCCTCACAGCCCAGCCCTCCCCTCTCCAACAGGTAGCAGCATGCTGTAGCACTGTGAACACGCGAGTCAGCCCTTCTCGCTCGCTATCCCCAACGGCTCTTGAGCAAATGCTGGGTGTGCAATAGCCTGTCACTTTCTAGACCCTCACCTGCCCTCCTTCAGCCCGGAGCTCCATGGAGTCAGCCCCAGGTCCATGGAGTCAGCCCCAGGTCCATGGAGTCAGCCCCAGGTCCCACCTTCTTCTTAAGTTTACGCCCAATGTGCCTGGTCTTCCTCACCTAGTACCTCTAACCTCTAACCTCCAACCTCTAGCCTGCAGGAGGAACATCACTGCTGTCTGTTGCATTTGCTGGCTGTCTCAGCATCACAAGAGTGTATCTGCCCCAGAAAAGACTTTTTTAATGTGTTGAATGGAAGAATGCCTCAGTTCCTAGACTCACTCTTTCTATCCTCCTTAAAGGGAAGGAAAGCAAGCTTCCTACTTTATAAAACAAAGCTGAAGGGGCTCTGGAGACCTCAGAGCTCCTTTCTAATGCAGATTAGAAGCCCAGGGTTTGGGGTTCTCAGGCAGAGGCTTCCCCTGGGCACACTAATGCTGTGATCCTGCAGAAAGGCATCTGTTAGGACTCATTAATTCTTAGCACTCCTTTCCTAGGATCCCTGGAGCTTCCAGAACTCTGGAGGCTGTAGGCTGAAAATGGGAGGCTTCACAGCCAACTCTGCCGACAGGCCCAGCCTTGCAGAGAACAGATACCCACCTTCCCCAGACCACAGACTCCACACAGCAAAAGCACCTAGGAAACAAACCATCACACAGACTGCGGTGCCCCGGAGTGTCCACACCCACCCCATTCCGAACTGGGCCGGGGAGGGGGGAGGGGGGACGCTCTGCTGTCACCGGACCACAGACTCCACACAGCAAAAGCACCTATGAAACAAACCATCACACAGACTGAGGTGCCCCGGAGTGTCCACATGCACCCCGTTCCGGACTGGGCCCGGGGTGGGGGGGACGCTCTGCTGTCACCAGAGGTGAGGAGCACAGGTGCTCAAGCTCACGGTGCAACCTCAGGCCTGCTGCCCTGGGTTCAGGGCATCTGTGTGTGACCTTTTCTCTTTTGTTTTCCTTAGGTGATTTCTTTGAGAACAGGCTTCAGAGGGCTATGTGTTCTGTGCCCTGGACCCAGTGCAGTGCCTAACTTGGCCCTGACTCCCCACCAATGGGCAGCCAGGTCCCCAATTATAGCCTCTTCAGCCTCTGCCCACTGATGGGCAGTTGGACCCAGGCCTGCAGCTTCCTGGCGTGTCCCCAGACCCGCTTCCAACTCTCAACCTAACCAGATCAACCAAAGAGTCACATAGGCCCCTCAAAACGAACAACCGTGTAGCATGCCCTTTTGGGGAGCCCCCGCCCAGGTTCCCTATGCTGCTAACCTCTACCAAAAGCCCCTGTTTCCTGCTGCCTGCCTCCCCTGCCTGTCTTCTACACTCACCAAGCCCCCTGATCTCATCTGGCTATGTGTGAGTCACAATCCCCTGCAGCCAGAGACCTAGGCTGCAGTGACCAGAGCCCAGGCTCTCCCCATGCCCACAACTCCCAACCCCAGGTAAGCCTCCCCATATCCCAGAGCCTTCACTGCCCGTCTGCCAGCCCGGTGGCAGGACACATGGATAGACACTGCATTCTCCCCCCCCCCCATCTACCACAGCAATTTGTCCCCTACCTGTGGTACTCTCTGTGTGGAAAATGGCTGCCCAGCCCACTTGCCTCTTCCACAGGGGTCCCTGGACAGAGACAGGGCTTTAACCAACTGGCATTGTTTTGGACATCTATACTAGTAGGGATCGTGGCTTTCCTCAGCCACTCTGACACTGCCTTGCCCTGCTCATCTGTGTTTGTGCCCAAGGCTGTGGGTCAAGACAAGGGGCACAGACCTTATGAGTCAGTACACCAGTTCTGACTTTCCAACACAGATTGCCACTTGCTTTTAGCCTCTCCTCCAGGTAGCCCAGGTCTGGAATGGGAGGAGAAGGAACTGCTGGGCTGACCTCGAGCATCTTTCCTCCCGGACACACTCTGGCCCTCCTCTCTTCTCACCCTCACGGCCATTAACTGTGGTTCCACCGCGTTCCCACACCCTCTGCCTGCGTCCATAACCCATCAACTTGCTAGTTCAAAGCCGCCTTAAATCCCCAAGTTCTAGAATAGTATAAAGGCTCAATATTTCAACTACATAGACCAAATTTTAAGGAACTAGTAACCAGAAAAGGACCTGAAATTCTAACTGAAACTTCTGGATCTATCTTCGGCCAAAATGACACTGACAGCTGTGAGGGCAACAACAGCCACCATAACTCAGGGACTGGTCATTTCTCTGCATTCTGCACACTGTATCTTAGGAGGAGCTGGGGAAGAGCAATAAGAAGAAAGCCTCACTCAACCAGACTCGTATAACATTGATTCCAAAACCAGGTAAGAGAATCTGCAAGGTTTAGGAAAACCACGGGCCTACTATCTTATAAACATTAGTGTAAAAACCATAAACCACTTGCTGCGGTTTGGTCGAGGCTTGCACAGTGAGGGTCCATGTGTGGGAAACCAGGTCTCGGTGAGATGCAGTGAGAGGAGAGAAGCCAGGTCTTGCTGAGGTGACGTGGAAGTAGATAGGCCATGGAGCCTAGAGGTCAGAGGGCACTCACCATGGAAGACAGCCTTTGGGGACCCTTGTGAGCGGGTTATGATGCAAGCCTGCATCTGACACTGGCATTACACTCTGGCCTGCTGTCTGATGGACGAGCCCCTGCCATTGTGCTGCTGTTATCCATGAGGTGAAGCCATCTACGGTGTCCTCATCAGAGCTTGCTACCCTGTGTACTCTGGGTGGGGTACAGAGCTTGCTACCCTGTGTAGGACTTTCAATCTCCCCTCAAACCTTTTCTCTATAAAGTAGTCTGTCTTGGACCTGAAGTAGCTGAGAGTAACAGGGAAATTTCTTTTAGATTGCCAATGAATTAAAGAAGCCATAAGGGAAATGATAAAACACTTTGGATGCAGGAAGATGAACTCAACATACCAGAACTATGGGGTGCAGCAAAAGCAGTGCTAAGAGGACACTTTTTAGCTGCAAGTGTATCAGTCAAGATCAAACACCTGCCGCAGACAAGGAGATTCTCTGTGCTTTCCTTTGGGAGCCAACAGTTTAAAATACCACAGTTTGTAGCATGTTCAGCACAATCACCCTAACCCCAAGTCCATGAATGAATGAAAAGATATGCTGGCTATAAAGAGGCAGTGAGGAAAGGCCGAGCCTCCTGTGCCATCGCCCTCGCAGGGGCCACCTTCAGAGAACTCTTGGGATAAGTACCCAAGCAGGGAATAGTGCCCAACTCCAAACAGTTCTGGAAAAGGGAAGTTGGAAAGACTCACAAATGCAACAAGGTGCCTGGAAGGACTCACATACGACAGGGTGGCTTGAAGGACTCACACCATGCAGCGGGGCGACATCATGCAGAGGGTAGCTAGAAGGAGTTACACACGCAGCGGGGCGGCTGGAAGGACTCACCCCGGGCAGCGGGGGCCTTCGGGCCTTACCGAGCTATCTTGTCACTACAGGACATGGTGAGCAGCCTTTCACCCTGCAGCACCCCATCCCAGGTCTGGATGCTGGCGTTGGAGCGCACAGGGATTGTCCCCTCTCCAGACTCAATTTTGGTCCGTAGTTGTCCCCTTGCTTTACGATTTGGATGTCTGTCTGCTGGCTCTAAGAGAAAGAAAAGGTTCAGACCCACAGGGAGTAAGCTATCAACTTACTGTGCAGCAGGATCTAACGATGCCCTATGAACTTAAAACAGCTTGTACACATGCTTGTGTCATACGTACAATACACATACAATATAATTTATAAATTATAAAACTGATTTAAAAGGATGTGATACAAGCCAAATTTACAAAAGTGGTCTCCGTGGGGTTTAGGAGAAGGCAGTTAGCATTTTGACTGAAATAGTTTTTTCTGTCATCAATGATGAGTGGAAGCAAACAGGACAAAATGCTAACATCTACTAATTCTGAGTGACAGATAGTTGGTGTTCGTTGTACTTGAACCCTCATGTAGACATATGCAGAAATAAATCTATGGGAAGTATGGTCATTCTAGGGTCATATAAACATGGGTGATTTTTATTTCCCTTTTCATATTTTGAAAATATTTAGCAAGTGACCACAGTAAGTCTACTGCCTTTATCGTTAAGGGAAACAATATGATCAAATGTCCTACACAGAATATATAATGATGCTTAAGCATGGGAGCAGAGATGGCTGTGAATACCTGTGACACCAAGGCTGGCCTGGCCTTCAGGGTGAAGCCTGTGCGGCCAGCAGTGTCTCATGGCACCGGCCTCCACCGGCTTCTGGGAGAGCAGCTTCCCACTCCCATAGCTCACCAGAAAAATGAAGGACCACAGTCATCTGACCCGGAGGTAGATTAAATAGGGTTCTCATTTTGATCTCTTATCTCCCCTCCATTCTAATTACTGGGCTAATCAGAAATTAGCCCAATCAGAATTAAAATCTGCATTTTTATTTACAATTTACTAATTAAACTTCATAGAGAAGAAATAATTCATGCTCTCCAGACCCCACATTGCACCCACACCCAGTATGTAGCATCTGTCTACATGTGATAGATCTTCCTTAGGCCTATGGACTGCTGGAGGCTGCCCTCATACCCTCTAGCACTGGCTCGTGGGGAGAGAAGATTCTGGCGTCCCCGCATGGTGACGTGCTGATGTATAGATGGAACTGCACGGTGTCCTTCAGGCGGAATCCACCTCGCTCCGACTTCTGAAAGATGGACCTTTTCTGATCATCCTTGCTACTGCATGAGAAAAGGTACAAAAAAGATGTTGAAAGCTGTATCATTCGCATTTGGCGTCTGGCAGGTTTTCTGGAGGGGAGAGGTGAGCTTGATCTGGAATCTCTGCTAGACATGTCTATGGTCGTCAATAGCTCAGGTCCATTCCCTACCAGACATGTCACTAACTGTAGGCCACCACTCCTCAGCCGTGATTTCACAGCAGAAAGACAACAGGGAGGAAATGGTCTTACTAAGAAAAGTAGTCAGGTCCATGATTTGTTCTGATCAGACACGGGATTAGAATGAGAACCACCATTATGGGGTATTTAGGAAATCTTGTTTTTATCCATACTGAAAAAAAAATCACAGGGTCTCAAACATGGCCTATGTTCCATATGAATGCCTACTTCAGGCATAAATGTGCATGTATTTTTAAGTTTAGTCCACTCTATTTCATGATGGAGTATCATGGAAGAATGAGATTCAGTCAGCAGCACGGGAGAGCAGGGTCTAATGCATGTCACAGGAGAACAGGACTCAGCCTCAGTATTACTAATACAGCTAGCATTTTGAGAACTTCTCAGGGTATACAGGAACAAAAAACTCTGTATTGTTTTCTGATAGAAGATACTAAAAACAGGTTCCTTCTCAGGTGCCAGTAGCTCACGCCTGTAATCCTCGCTACTTGGGAGGATAAGGGGTCCGAGGACTGCAGTTTGAAACCATCCCAGGCAGGAAAGTCTGTGAGACTTATCTCCAATTAACCAGAAGTGGAAGTGGAATGTGGCTAAAGTGGTAGAGCACTAGCCTTGAGCAAAAAAGCTCAGGGACAGTGACCAGACCCTGAGTTCAAGCCCCAGGACCAGCACATACACACAAAATAGCTTCCTTTTTGTTTGCTGCTAAACTTACTTTAAGTAAAGGTCAAGTTGTGCATAGAGGAACCTGAGCAGGGACCGCCGGGAGATTATCTCTGCGTGGCAGTCATTCAGCGCGAGGCCACGGTCACTCATGTATTCACCGTTGATACACTTTGTCCCTGTTGAAACACTTATCACTTTGGCGTCTTTGACGTCTGTGCCTGAAAGACAGGAGAGCAGCTGGTGTCGCACAGAGACGGGGGCTGTGAGACCACTCAGATCCCTGAGTTCCCATTCTTAATACAGCCTTTTCCCTGGAGCACACACCCCTGGCATCTAGGCAGGGAGCACCATGCAAAGGTACTACCTGTCCTGGAAGGAACCTCCCAAATGAAGATTCAAAGCAATAAAGAGAGATCAGGTGGTCCATTTCTGTAATCCCAGCTGCTTGTGTAAAGTGAAATTAGGATTGTGGTTTGAAACTAGCACAGGCAACAAATTAGCAAGACCCTATTTTGCTAAAAAGCCACAGATGATGGTGTGTTCCTGACGTCCCAGCTCTGGGGAAAGCACAGGCAGCAGGCGGAGCATAGTCCTGGGCCAGCCCTGGGCAAGAAGGCAAGGCCTTATCTGAAAAATAACTAAGGCACAAAGGACCGAGGACGTGGCCCAAGTGGTAGGGGACCAGCTCAGTAAGGACAAAGTAATGAGTTCAAACACCTGTTATTCAAAACAAAAATACTCCCCCCTTCCCCCCTTGCTGAAAACAAAAACCCTGTAAAGGTTGGGAAGAATGGCTTGAAGGCAGCTAAGGGGGAGTGACCTCCAGAGAGGGGTTGCTCGGGTACCAGCCTTGCGAGGTCACTGACTCAGACAGGACATGTGGACATAAGTGAGGGCTGGGTGTGACTCACAGCAGACGCTGGCTGGCGTGAGGCCTGGGTTCCATCCCTGGCCTGGCAAAAGAACCCTGAGTGTGGCCTCCCAGCAGGTCATACCCCGGCACAGCCAAGGCAGAGCCACTGCACGGGAGATGACAAGGTTACTAGCATGGGGAATGGGGGGGGGGGTCTCCCTGGCTGGTGCGCATTCTTCCTCCAGCTCCACCTCTCTGCTCTGCGGCCTACATTCCTATCCAGGCTAGGCCAAGATCGTCCCACGCTGCCCCCTCCACCCCCGGGAGCCAGGCACTGGTCAAGCGTGCGGCTCTTCATCCTTGGCCTTAGCAACCACGGAGATGATGCTGCTGTCTCCACACTCCGTGGGTATAAAGGAGGAGGGCAGCAGTTCCTTCACCGCTGGAAACTTCTAAATAATCTAATGGGGCAACTACTATCCCGAACTGTGCTTTCCCCCACAGACTTTGTGGTCTATCTAGATGTGCTGTTGGAGCCACACAGATCTGGCAGAAATAACACTAACTGAGAATGCAGACGATTTCCAGCTGAAATGCAAGTAAGTCAGTAGTGTGCTTTTCCCTGAGCAAATTGAGGCCAATCACATAATTGAAGACAAGAGTTGCTAAAATTTAACACAGTATGCTTTCTCCAAAGTCAAGACTCAGGTCAAAAAGCTGAGTATTTAGTCAGGTGGCAGTGTCTCAAGTTTGTAATCTTGTAGCTAATTGGGAGACTAAGAACTAAAGGATTGTGGGTTAAAGCCAGGCCAGACAGAGAAGTTCAAGAGACCCATAGTGAGCACGGTGGCATGTGCCTGTCATACAGCGGCATGAGAGGCTGGGTCTGGAAGGTCCATGGCTCTAGGTCAGCTCAGATAGGAAAGTCTGCAAGATTCCCTCTCAACCGAGGGAAGCTGTCATGTGCTGTCATCCAGCAACTGCAGGAAGCCTGAATCAGTAGATTGCACGCTAGGTAGCTAGGTATGTGCCTAGACAGGAAGTGAGACCTCATCTTAAAAATAACCTGAGGCAAACAGGACTACAGGTGTGGCTCAGTAGTGGAATGCCTGCCTAGAAGAGGCTCTGAGCTCGAATCCCAGTTTAACAAGGAAGGTTTTATTACTTTGTTGGTGCTGGGGAATGAAGTCTGGCTTTCTGTCTGCAAAGCAAGTGAGTTCCCACTGAGCTACGCCTCAGCCCCGACAGGAAAAAGGCGCGTTCCTATGCTTTTGTTCAGCAGATGCTGCCCCTCTACCTGCATACAGAGATGCTGTCCCTACCCCTGCATACGGCAGGTACAGGCATAGAAAGTAATTCCCGGTGGTGTCACAGGGCCTCTCCAGACTGACAGCATCTCACAGCTGTCAAACATGGGAGTGGGCATGCAGATAGAGCACAACACACTTACCTGTGGTCATGACCACTCCAGCAAGCACTTTCCTGCGTGCGTGAGGTGAGGAGAAGTTTTCTGTCAGGTCACCAAACTTACCCAGCACCAGGCGTGAGACAGCATCTGCCAACACCTAGTGAAGCACAGAGAGCAAGGTTAGAGTCAGTGTGTTCCCGGGCTGCGTCCAGTCCTCCCTCCCACCAACATGCACTGTGACTTACACAGGGATGCACACCGCTTCTCCTCCAGAAAACCATTAAGGGTAAAGGCAACAAGCAAGTGTGCACGTGTGTGGGCATGTGTATGTGTGCACATGGGTGTGCATGCATGTGTATGTGTGCATACATGCTATGTATCAGTATGCACACATGCACACATTGCTCTCAAAACATTCTTTGGAAACAGATGTCTCAGGGTCCTTCAAGGCTCTGGCTGGGAGTCCTACCTCCCAATCCTCACACACACAGAGCCCGATCTCACAAGGGGAAATTGAGGCACAGAGAGGCCTGCACTCCGCTTCCCACCCCACGCTGCTCTGCCGCACGCAGAGGCTGGACTCCCCTGGTTGCACTTTTAGAGACAGCAGAGAGGCTCCTCTCCTGGCCCCCTCAAGGGTTTGAGGCCAGCAGTGGGCAGCAGTGTGGCCAAGGGCAGCCTGGAAGTGCAACTGAATAAAGATGTTTGCACAGAACCTTGCCCTCAAAGGCACACCGGCCGCTGCTGGGTGTCCCTGTGTCCCCGCACCCACAAAGGCTGGCCGGGCTCACTCACATGCGTGAGCTCCGGGCACATCCTGGAGCCCGAGAAGGGCTCTCCCTGGGATGAACGACACGAGGGCATACCCACCGGTGCTCAGGAGGGAGGTCTGGACACAGTGCTGGAAATGCCTGTCTAAAGGTGGGGGGCATCACAGAGGAAACACATTTCTCAGATTTTACAGTCTTTTTTTTTGTTTTTGGCCAGTCTTGGGGCTTAACTCAGGGCCTACTATACCACTTCAGCCACGGCACCACTTCTGACTCTTTTGAGTAGTTTATTGGAGATAAGAGTCTCACGGGGACTTTTCTGCCCAGCCTGGCTTCAAATTGCGATCCTCAGATCTCAGCTTCTTGAGCAGGTAGAGTTACGGATGTGAGCTACAGGCGCCTGGCTTTTGTAGTCTTTCTCTGGTGGCTTAGGTCTTGGAAATGATGAGTCTCCAGTGTTTGGGACAATGGCTGTTGGGTCGAGGTTTGATGAGCCAAATGAGACCAACATACTACTAACCTTACACACACGTTCAGACAATCGCACTGCCACTGGCAAACCTAATGTTGCCCTTAACAGAAGACTTCCAAAATAACAAGGAAAGTCACGCTCGTTCTAGCGGACAGCCTATTTACGATAATGCTGTTGGCAGGATGTTCTCCACCTGTCTCTGCACCAGAAGTCACCAGTGAGCCTCAAAGGGTGGCCGCACAGGTTCAGAGTGACAAAAGCCTGTGGCCAGGTTCTCATGACCTCAAAGGAACAGCAGTAGCACACACATGACATGGGTGAGGAGAAGGATTGGACAGAAGTGGGCTGCGGGAGCCGTCCCGAGCCAGGATGCCAGACACAGGACAATGCCTTCGAATTTACTCAGTGGGAAAAATGACAGTAGACATGCCGGACACACCCAGGAAATGCCAGCTCCCGCTCTGCAGAAGGCCAGGCCTCTCTGCAAGCACTTAGAGGGTGGTCTGCAGAGGACAGGAGCTGGTGGCCTTCGCCGGAACCCAGAGCCTGTGTAGCCGTGGGACACCCGGGCAGCTCATGCCCCCTGTGGTTCATGAAGTGACTGCTCTCTAAACTGGAGGGGTGAGTGGAATGACAAAGCAGCGTGCTCCTAAAAGCCAAGCCACACATCCCAGCAGCACTGCTCAGCCTCAGGCACACACAGGGCTCCGGGACAACACTCAACAGTGCCATGTGGGCAGGGTGCACTACAGCAGGGCACCAGTCATCACGCAGCCACTGCTGTCTGATTTTAGAACCTTCCCCCCACGCCCTGAAGCCCAGGAAGGCAGAACTGTAGAAGACCAGGAACACCTGTACTGAATCCTTCCAGGCTCACACCAGGAAAAAGCTAAGCTTGCTCCCACTCTTGAATGTGCATTTGAAACTTGTAATGAAGAGGCATTGAACCCCAGCACAACCCTCCCAGGACCGGTCCTGGTACTCTGAAGAAAGAGCGGCGCTGCCAGGCCGCTCCGGAAGGCACAGAGGTGGCAGGAGACCCAGCTCACCGCCCCCACGCGGGTGGCGCTGGACTGGGGTCCAGGCTCTGGTGCTCAGCAGCTTCAGAAGGTGCAGGGGGGCCCTGCCGTCCAGGTCCCTCCCAGGACCCCCGCCTTTTAGGCCAGAGATTTGATCCTTCCACCAGAAGCCCTACAGCAGGCAGCCATACCAGGGAGGCTGGCTAAGGCCTTCTCCCTTAGGGGCTCCCGGTAACACTGCAAAGCCTCTGGTACGTGGGCTCCAGAGTAGCTCAAGTGGCTTCAGTGGTCTGACCCCACTCCATGAACATTAAGAGGGGACAAGTCACTTCAGTTGGTCTGACAAACTCAGGCTGAATATTTTACCCACTAATAATCCTAAAAATAAAAAAAAAAATCACCGGGGACCTAGAGCCTCTGGTTTGTAAAGTTACACAGGCCCTGGCAATTCTTGGAGGAATGACCGAAAGGAGTTAATAGGGTAGGAAATACTTAGATCCTAAAAAACAAAACAAAAAAAAAACAGTAAAATACTTCTGTATTCCTTTCAGCTCGTGTTGTATCTGGTAGTTTCCTTCTTTTAAAACTGAGAGCTATGTCAGCTCAGACCCAGCTGCATGAGCAGCTCTAGCTGCGTCACAGGCAGGAGAGAGGTGGCCTCACACACCGGGACGCAGGAAAAGGCAAGCTGTCCACTGCCGTGCTTGATTCACTCTGGCCAAATGTGGCGTGCGTTACCTGCACATTAAAGATCTGGAGGAAAGCAGTGGAGGACCCTGCCATCCATGCCCCTCCCCATGGCTAGATACCACTAGACAGCTTTTTAGGTAAAAAGGAAGCCACACAGAAGAAAGTCAAAAGCATAATTTTTTTTAAACAATAGACCAGCAGAGTTTTGGGTTTCCAAGAAGAGAAGCAAGACCTAGTGAACATGGTGGGGCCCACAGACACAACCTGAGCCCCAGAGAACCCCTATCTTCTGATGCCACTGGGTGGGAGACAAACGTCAGCATGGCTGCTCACATCCAGCTGGAGTAGAGAGAAGCCCCATGGGTGCACAGAGACGCCCAGAAGCTAGCAGATTCAAGATCACCGCTCCCCACCACCATGGCTGCTTCTCTAAGCCCAGCTCCTAGCCTTAAAAATGCAACCTGTCACTTGGGAGCACACAGCAGTGACCCCACCTGGGTTTCCACTGGTGAGCTGGCCAGCAGCTCTTAGTTTATGTAGAAGACTGCACCCTACAATGACCATTCAAAGAAAAAACCACCTACTGGAGACAAAGGTCCAGTGTTTGGGGCTCGCCTGCCCTTCTCTTGACAAACACTTGGTGTGGGGTAATGGCCTGCTTCAGTAGCATGCTACCACGTCCAGCTGAGCGGGGAGGGTGGTGTGGATCTCAAGTGGACCGTGCCTCATGGTCAGGGCTCAGATTTCTCCACCCTACACCAGTACAACCCCACCTCACAGCAGAAGGCCACCATGCTTCTCAGGGACCATCTGACCATGGTAGTGAGGAGAGTCCCTGGCTGGACTCACTAGTGACAGTCCTATTTCTGCTGAGGACACGGGGTCCCGGGCAACACCGGAAGCCCAAGGCAGCAGCATCAAAGTGTCACCAAGGGCAATGCCACTGGCTTTACAGCACATACCCTTCCTTACCTGCGGCAAGTGCAACTGGAGCCCTTCGCTGGGGACAGGCTGGCGAGACGGTGTCTGGTCCAAGTGCATATTGAAGATAGTGGCCAGGGCAGACTGGGCGGCCCGGGCCTTGGCGAGCTTCTTGTTTCTCCCAGAGCCTTCGAAGAACTGACCGTCCACGACCACGGACATGACGAAGCTCTTGGCGTGGCTCTCCCCACTCTCGGAGAGGAAGTCGTATTTGAGCCCTGGGCGCAGCTCATTCAAGATCATCACGGGGTTCTTCCCACTCGGGGGTGGGAACGGAGGGGGGATGGGCAGGGGGGGCTGGGCGAGGCTGGCAGGCACTGGGGACGCCGACAGGCTGAGGTCCCCACTGGAGCTGAAAGAGTCATCTCCGTTGGAACCCACATAGAAGGGCGGCTCTGACTTGTCCGGCGTCTCAAAGCCGTTGAAGAGCGTGTCGGGGAAGTCGGCCTGGTCAGACGTGAAGTCGGCGTTCACAGTCAGGGTCCTGCCCATGGCCAGGTGGGCCTCGGAGGCATTAGGAAACTGAACAAAAGACCTCAAGGCCTTCTCGGCAGCGTGGAGTTTTGCCTTCTTCTTTGTGGGGCCAGACCCCTCAAACACCTGGCCATTCACCTCCACGGACATGACAAACAGCGGGGCGTGCACAGGCCCTGTCTGAGACAGCAGCATGTACTGTAAGCCAGGCTTGATCTCATTCAGCTGCATCAAGGCGTTCTTGGGCAGCACAGGCCCAGGAGTTTTCCTCCGCTTCTTCAGGCGGTACTTGGAGTGGCCATTGCTGCCCTCCTCCAGGGACCGCTTCCGGCTGGTGCTGCCGCTACCCCCGTTGGAGAGCTGTGTGCCCTCGCCAGGACCGGGTGCACTGCTGTCCCTGGGGGGCACGTTGTCCCGATTGCGGTTTTCCTTAACATCAGTGCTGCTGGAACCTGCGGTGCCCAGAAAGAGTAACTTACAACGCCTTCGTTGCAGGATCTTGTAAATGCAAAATTTATAGATTCCTTTATTTCTTTGTAACTGGGTAAGTGATGTGTGTGTATACATTGCCTTGCTCATGCAAACACGAGGAACTGTCTCAGCTCAAAGAACTCTCGGGCTCAGCTGAAATGAGTGATTTGAGGTTTGCTGCCTAAGAGCTACTCCCTCTGCTAGTTAGTACACAAACAGCTTCTGCGTGGAATACAGCCATGTGCAAACACATTTTCTCTCAGCCTTCCCTGTCAAGGCCAAGTGTTCCCACATTGACCGCAGCATCTCTCAAAAGAGGAAGCACAATTTAAAACACACATTCCCAAGTTTGTGTCTAAGGTTTAAAGTATCAAATCAACACACGTGATTATTTGATTTAGTTTATGAATTGGTCATAGAAACTGTCATTATGTAGAGTATTATGACTTAAAATTTTTTTAAGAATATGGCTTTACTTTTTAGTACTGATTTGATTTTTCATTGTATTTGGGGATATTTGCCTCAGAATCTTTAACACATTTTATCATAAAACTATATATAAGAGAAAAATACAGAATTATAGGCTACAATTTCTTAACTTCATAAATGCACCTAACTTTTTTGGCAGTAGGTGTTCTACTGCTGGTCTTTGCCTCCAGGGCCTGCCATGAATTGGTGACTTTGAAGTAATTCTTGGTTTTGGTGGTAGTAGCGTTTGAACTCAAGCCATATGCCTGGGCAGCAGCATGGCAGGCCGAGGCTAAGTCCACAGCCTTTCACTTATTTCTTTAGTTATTTTTCAGATAGGATCTCCTGTTGGTATTCAGGGCCAGCTTCAGTAGTATGCTACCGCATCCCGCTTATTAACTGAGAAAAGGTCTTACTAACTTTCGCCCAGATGGCTTTGAACCTCAATCCTCCCTAGCTGGGATTACAGGTCTGGGCTACCCTACCAAGCTTAAAATGATTTTTTATCTTCCATTTTAAAGATATTTCATGTTTAAAATTAATAAAGATAATTGGTAAAATAGACATCATTTTGATTTTTAAAAGGGGAAGTGAGGATGGGGGACAGAATCTATACCAGTTCCTGAGAGGCTCAGGCAGGAGGCTCAAGGTCTCCAAGCCAGCGTGAGCTTTGGGAGACTCTATCTCAAAAACAAAAACTATTTTATAAAAAGGAAGATATGAAAGCATTTACTCCTTCCTTTAAGTTGATTGAACAGTCTGAAAAAAAAATTCCTTTTTCATCCATTAGGCTTACAAGCCCTTCATATAAGGCTTAGGATATCACAATGTTGTAAATGACTCACCAGTTGCTTCCAAATATTCACAGAAATATTGAGCAAAATCTTCTGTAAAATTGTGAGCATGTGGTCTGATATGGTGGCTTTTGGGTCTATTTCTAGTGTGGGATGTACAAGCAGTTCTACTTACACTAAGGATACTGAAAACTCTGGAAGTGTTGTTTGTCAGTGCAACCTATGAGAAAGGTCAATGTGGCTAAGACCCTGGGTCTTTGGTGTCTATCCGTGGGGTGAAGGACTGCGAATGTCCAAGGCCATGGCCATCCAGAGACAGCAATGATCACACTGGATGGACAAAGCCCAGGGGAAACTTCTCCCTAACACACACACCACTTCTCCCAGCTGACAAAGTAGATGGAATGGACCCTAAATTTCCATTTATAACATCCTCCAGCAAAAGGCCGGTAGGTTACTCCTTTCGGTACTCCGGGAACAAAGGGTTAAAAAGATAGAGCAGAGATGGAATGGAAAGATTAGTAAACGGACTGAGAACATTACATACATTGCTTACAGAATTACCAGCATAAAAAAATCACATTGTTATAAACATATTCGGGCATGCATTTAACCAAACATTTATAACCTCCAAATGCTTTCCTTTCAAACATAATAACCATCAGGACTGAATTGACAAATAGTTTTGAGAGTAGAAGAAAAACATGCTTCCTATAACATTTCACACTAATTCTCAGTTCTTATTCATAAAAGTACCATGTTACTGTTCATATTCTGTTTATTCAAAATGCTGCTAAGAAAAAGAAAATACTAAAACAAGGAACAGAGAGCCCTCTCACAGCTCTTTGGAGATATGTTTTCTCTCTGCACATCAGAAATGTGAAGTGAATCATAAAACTTTTTGCTGATTTCAAAATGATCGAAAGTGCAGGGCTGACAGACCCAGCAGCCAGTCCTTCTGTGACAATTGTTCTGGCAGGTTACCTTCCTAATGGCTGAGCTGCCAGGGGCTCGGAGAAGATGGCTGCACCTGCAGG
Organism: Dipodomys ordii; assembly: GCF_000151885.1. Taxonomy (NCBI): domain Eukaryota; kingdom Metazoa; phylum Chordata; class Mammalia; order Rodentia; family Heteromyidae; genus Dipodomys; species Dipodomys ordii. Next base: position 435,764 of record NW_012267375.1, on the reverse strand, counting down.
TGACAGACCTAGCCTGGGCAGGTGGCCTTGGGGACACCTGCGGCACCCTCGGGGGTCACTGGGCTAGCATACTGCAGTGTGTAACAGAGCCCACCTCCAGACCTCCTCGGCACCACAGCACCCCCCCTCCCCCGGCAGGCCTCTCAGGTGCCACTGGCCTCTGGGTATGGATCAGATAAAGCAGGGCCAGCTGTGTGCAAAGTCATGGGTTCCAGTGGGACACGGGTGGCGTGTTCTTCCTGAGACACACGCCTATGTTAGCTAGAAAAGCGGAGTCTTCTGTGCCACTTCCCTGGCATGCGTGCTGCTGTCTGGGGTACTTGTGACCTGACTTATACACGTGCTCCCCGGACTGACGGTTAGCAGATGAGAAGTTAGCTCCTCACAATATCAAGGGAGAACGTCCATGCTCAAGGCCCTCCATCCCAGCAGCCCCAGGGAGGGGGAAAGGGCCCAGAATGCATGTTGGCCCACACTAGCCCGCAGTGTCATTCCAGTTTTTTAAGCTGAAGACCCTGTGCACACCCTTCCCTCCAAATGCAGGAATCGCCACTGTCTTTGCAGGGTGCCTTGTATGTGCCATCGTCCCCAACTGTGCGTCGGCTGGGTCAGTCTCCAAGGCTTTCTTCATTTTGCATGACACATCCAGAGTGTCACTCTAGCACCACGCTGTGACAGGGCTTCGCATGCGGCTCTGTGAGGCACCTAGAGGTGTATTTCTGGAATAAAAATGGTGGCCCCATGACGATAACGAGGAGTGAAAAATCTAGACAGGTGGCTGTAGGAAAACGTCCACAGTAAATAGTCATGCCTACGAGAAAACATACACGCCTCTGCCAACAGCCCATATCTCAGGAAACATCAAACTTACAAAGCGCTAAGAATTTAATGGGAAATTAGCTACGTGATGCTACGTGATAGGCCTAGATCTTACTCATGTTCTCTTCATCGTCTACGTCCATGGCAAAGTACTTCTGAGGACTTGACTGGCGGAGGCTGCTTCTGTCTGAAAGACAGCAAGAAGACACTTACTGTGACTACCATGAGGGCATCTAGTCTGCGGAACAATCTCAAAAGCACTGCAAATTAAAGGCAAAGATCATAAAACAGGAACGTCAGTCTGCCAATGGGATGGGACCCTCTCTTCCCAGCAAGGACTCTTGCCTCAACTGTTGCATAGAGGATGGTGGTTGATTTGCAAAGAGTCACAACAAAGGAGGACGAAGGCCAATGCCAAGGACCCCACTCAACTCCAGGGAGCGGAAGGGCCTCAGAGGGTCGCAGCCAGGGACGGGGTGGCAACCCTCCCCTGCAAGGTGGCCCAAAGCTCACCAGCCAGCCCACCAGCCCACCAGAGAACACAGCAGCATTCAAACCTGTATGCCATCAGGTCTTAGTTCTGAGTGCTCACCTGACCCCGTGCCTCCTGAAAGGGTCATACAGGTAAGGCTGCGACACGTGTAGTTGTCAAAGCCTAACCCAGTGTCTGAGCCAGGCACAACTTACCTTCTGCTTGGCTAGAGAAAATCCAGGAAATAGCCAAAGAATGACTACCTAATTATTAATAAATTCAAGGGTTTCCTCTTCCTGAATATCCCTCTTCATAAATACTTCTTTTCCTAAATACTTTGCAATACTGTACTAACAGAGTCTATAATGACAGTAGAAGAAAAAGAGGATTTTAAAGCCAATATTGCTTTGTGAACAAAATATTGTAAATATAAAAAAGGTAATTTCATGGCTTCTAGGAAATGGTTACTAAATGTATGTCTCATACATATTTCATCTGGCACACAAGCAGACTATCCATAGTTTTCCCACAGTCATTTGGCTAGCTTATCTGTCTGTTAATGTAACCTCAGTATATGTCTGTCAAATGTATTAGTAAAAGGTTAAAAGAGTTGGGCATTGGTAGCTTACCCCTGAAATCCTAGATACTCCTAGCTGAGAGCTCTGAGGATCCAGGTTCCAAGCCAATCCAGGCAGGCAAGTCTATGAGATTCTTATCTCAAATTAACCACCAAAAAGCCAGAAGTGAAGCTGTGGTAGAGCATTAACTTTGAGCCCCAGGAATGATGCATATATACACAAGTTGTGAAGACAACGAATAAGCATGTTTAAACCATTAACAATAATTATTGAATTTAACCCTTTTCACCAAGAAAGGATGATTTTTAGAGAAGTGTTATATGTTCTTTATGACTGTTAATGGTTTTATTTTAAATAGCTATTAAGCGACAGATTTGAAAACAGGAATAAACTGGCAGTGAGCTGAAGGAGAGATCATTTTGAAGCCAACGTTTTTTTAAAAGACAAATTGGTTGCCTATTTATTTAAAACAGTACTGATGTCTACCATCCCCCGGGAGCCCCAACAGCGTGATGGAGCACACGAGGAAATCCATGCCACCTCATCATGTGAACTCTGCTACACAAATAATCCCACTACAAGTTTCAAAAATACTCCTCTACAATGAGCCACTTCCCGCTCCTGGGAGTCTGTGGCCAGCTGCCCTTTGAGGATTTTATACACTGAGTGGTTGTGCAAGCACACTGTGTGCAAAGCATCTCACAAACCTGGTGTCTCTAGTGAAATGCACTAGAGACTGCTGCTCAGCAGCCAGTACTGAAGTGAAGGGGCTAGGGAACGGGAGAGGAAGGGGCAGCCAGGCAACGGCACAGGGCACAGGCAGCAGCCATGTCGAGATGGCACAGGCCATTACAACACCCGGGAGGGAGGAAAAGATAAGCACCATGAGTTCCCTTACCACAAGCAAAGTGTCCAGCAAAACCACACCCTGGGCGCCGGGCGCCGGTGGCTCACGTCCTGCCATCCTAGCTACTCAGGAAGCTGAGATCTGAGGACCGTGGTCCAAAGCCAGCACAGGCAGAAAAATTCGTGAGACTCTTATCTCCAATTAACTACCAGAAAACCTGAAGTGGCGCTGTGGCCCAAGTGGCAGAGTGTGTGCCTTGAGCTGAATCGTTCAGGGACAGCGCCCAAGCCCAGAGTTTAAGCTCTACAACCGACAAACAAAAAACAAAAAAACAAAAACCACACATGTGGTTTTGGACCTGTAAGCTCTGTAAGTTCAAAAGCTTTAGTTACACTGGCTAGAAGAGGTGAGAGTATCTGCCTGTCATGGAAAGTGGGAAATGTTTTCTTTGCTCTGCTAAGGGTCGCTGACCACTGGGCACTGTGGTCCGAGGGTTGGTGAGTGGGTGAGGGGCACAAAGGGAGAGTCCACGCCAGACCTGGTCCAGCCAGGCCCTCAGCCTCCTTGCCCTGATATGACCAGTAACAGCACACCTTCCCCTACACACCCCTGTGGCGTGCAGGCTGGCGAGCAGGCCCTCAGAATTTGGCATTGGGACACTGCCCACCCTCCTGATGCCGCTACCATGATCTGTCCAGCAAGAGGCCAGGCCAACACAAGCACTGGTCCCTGTCTGGTGTTGCTTCTCGTGGCACATAAGGTCCCTAATCTCACCAGAAATGACAAATAGCCACTGCAACGGTGTTGACCACAGCCAGCAGATGCAGGCAAACCGTCCCTGCCAAATATTTGGTCTTCAAGAGAATTAATCTGAACAGAAACGTATGCAAGTTGTACGTCAACCTGCTTTCTGTTACCCTCTGGTGCACATCTGCTGGAATCTTACACCTAATCGTAAAATTATCACCCAAGAGGGGCAATGTAGCAGAGTCCAATTTGCAGAAATTAGCAAAGATGTAAAGACCAGAGTCAGCATATTTTCTCAAGACAGAACATTTACCATAACCGGGTGATTAGCAGAAAATAAACCTCTATTTTTATGATTAAAAACCCCATAATGGTATAAATTAAAGTCACATCCCAAAGATTTTTTTAATAAATGAGAATACTGGGCACATAAAATCCAGACTATTCTACTGAGGCTTAATTAACTCTCCTCCCCACTGCAATGACTAAACAGAACGAAGCCTCTGGGACTGTTCCTAACAACGCCATAGTTACCGCTAGCAGCACAGGGCAGCTGCAGGAGGTGGACTGGAAGGAAACAGCCCTGAGTGCTACCCGTCCGGATGGGGTCATGAGATGCAGGCAGCGTCTTCAGGCCCTGCAGGGTCCACACACCACTACAGCCAGTCCACCCACTGCTCCAGGTCTGCAGGGAGAGGTGACAGACGCTCCCGTGCAGGAGCCCGGCTCGGTGGGGCCCAGCACCTCATCCCGGGGGCTCTGGACACGTGCCATACCAGTGACTTCCGCGAGGGACTCTGGGTACCCCTGGGGTGCCAGGCAGCCCTTCCGGCTGAGCCCAGTGGGGAAGGCTCCCTGAAAGCAATGCCAGTCTTCTTTGCTCAGCTTTCTAACAATGGCTGGAATCAAGAATACAGAGACGTACCCAGTTAAAAAGTGACAGATGAACATGAGCCAAATTCATAGAAGAAAAGATGCAAGTGGGCTTTAACAAGCTTACTTTTAGTTTTCTCTCATTCTCCAGGAAGCAAAGAACAATGCCAGTTTCCAAACTGTCAGCAAGGGTGGAAGAAAGGGAAGGAGGAAGGAGGGAAGGAAGAAGGGTGGCCGGCAGGGGAGAGAAAGAGAGACAGAGAGAAGAATGGAAGTCCTAAGCTGGCTGAGGTCCAGGGAGGCTTGCTGAGTGGTGAGCAGCTGCCTGCGTGTGTGCGTGTGCGTGTGCGTGTGTGTGTGTGCGTGTGTGTGTATCATCCTCCAAGGCAGGAGCCAGCCTAAGTCACTTCTGGTCATCAATACATAAAATGCAAAGCCTAAAATAGTCACTCAACTTCCAATTCAAATCCAGTACTAGGATTGGAAGGAAATTGCTGTCTTTGTTCATACTCAAAGATCCAGCTACAACCATTACCATCTTCGCTTTTTCATAAAGTTTATTTTGTGCCTATATTTCCTAATTATTGCAAAGAATCCACTCACCCATGCACCCATCTTTCCTAGACCTTCCTTCTACACACAGGTGGGCCTCAGAACTCCAGACACAATCTGCAGAGATCACAGAACACCTCAGCTTGCACAAGCTGCCTCTGCAGCCCATCCACCAGCCAGTATAGCCTTGCATTTCAGCGTCCCAGAGAACCCCACACCCTGCACACCCAGCGGATGGCCGCAGGACCGGGCTGCGCAGGGGACACCATGGAAGGTGCAATAGCTCAGGTTGCTTTGGGGACAAAGGTGAAGGAGATGGCGTCAGACCCCCTGCCTGGGGACATCAGACACACAGAAAGAGGCTGCGGGTGTACGTGGACAGAGGTTTCAATACTCTGATACAATTCAGCAAAATTGAGGCATTTATTGTATCATGTTATCACTATTTAAAGTTCTAAAAATGTCAACTTTATACCTAAGGTTAAATTATTTTCAGATGGCTCCTGCACTCCTATGTTCCATCTAGCCATGTTCCTCTGGAGGACTCTGGCAGCAATGAACTCTGAAGGATGAATGACAGCAATGGCAGGAGAGCACCCCCAAGGGAAGGGTCAGGGAGGAAGCTACTCCAGCCTGCCAGGGCTCTGTGCCCACAGTTGGTGTCTGGGTGATTTCACCTGCACTCTCCCAAATAGATGTTTCACTATGGTCACCGTGTGCTTGGGTGGGTCCTAGATTCCACACACGGAGAACACAGACAGACTGGTAGCCGCAATCAGGGTGGCCCAGGTCTGGACTCTGGGCTGATGTGTCAGGTGAGGACACAGGTTCATCACCCACGGGAAATTTGTCGCACTCTTCACGGCATGCACCTCTGCTTCCAGGTTGGCTCATTAAACTTCCCATGTGCTCCTCTGAATTCTCTGCCCTTTCTACTGACAGAAAGAGAGGCAACTCCAGGTGAATCTAGAGCTTTTATTAAGGAAAAGGGAGCTACAGAGCAAGGAAGCCGGGGCTCCGGGGCCACCACGAGGGTCAGCTGTCACGGAGCACTGGACTTGCTTCTCACATGGCTGCTGGCCATCTCGAGCCCTGCCCACTGAGTCCACACATGTGCACTGCGCTTCTACACACAGGCCCACAGGGATCCACATCCCCTCCTCCCACTTCTCAGCATGTTATAACCCATGTGCCACACCAAGAAAGGTATGCACATCCTGAAGCATGAGAGAAAACACAAGATCCTCCCAAAGGAGGACAAGATTCCACAAGATAGCTTTTCTATATCATCCTCTGCCCTGCAGGGTACTGGGTAACCATACATATTCAAGACTGCCCATGCTCGCTCTAACTTAGCCTAATTAAACACCACTTACTTAAAACTTACACTTTATTTTCTAGAATCAGGAAAAAAAAACAACCATGTAAACCATATTTTCAGTATTAACCGATGAGTATCCAAAGAGCTAGGATTTATTCTGTATCTACTTTTCCATTTAAAGTTTCACAATCATTTCTGCATGCTTTCTTTTGGATTTCAAACTCCCGGCCTGAAATGCCCTGCCTGTCCCTGAACTGCACCCTCTGGCTGAGAGGAGTCTGGGTCCTGCAGCAGGGTCTTTGCTGGTGCTGAGACGCCCATGGACACCAATTCATAAGATGTACTATGTCTATCATAATAACTTCCAGGAAGTCTGAACCCTCTGTCCACAACTGCTGCTGTTCACTGGGGGTCAGCAGCTCTCTATATTGGGGCTCCTCTCCTGGAAGGCATTCCAAAACTGTCTTCCACTCTAACTAGCACCTGGGGAGTTCCACTTCTGCCCAAACATAAAACAACAATCACAAGTTGGAGTCATATCTCTGGTACTGACATCCCATTACTATACCTGTGCACTGGGTGCTTGAGTCACTGTTGCCAGCATGCAGAAGTTGGTTAGACAGATGGATGGATGGATGGATGGATGGATGGATGGATGGATGGATGGACGGGTGGGTGGATGGATGGATAGATAATGGATAAATGGACAGATTGATAGGTAATGGATGAATGGTGGGTGTATGGATGAGTGGATGATGGGTAGATGGGTGAAAGGCTGATGGATAGAGGGAGAAATGGTGAATGGATAAGTGAAATAGATGATGAATAGTACATGGAAAGATGGAAGGGCTAATGGAGTATAATGAATGGATGATGGCGATAAATGATCCATAGATGTGCAGATGGACAAATGGATGGATAATGGATGAATAGGTGATTAGATGGATGGGTGGATGGACAATGGATAGAAGGATGAACAGATGATGGATCAACAAATGAATGGATGAATGGATGGACAGATGGACAGGTGAGTAGGTAAATGGTTGCTGGGTGGGTGAAAGGACTGACATGATAGATGAGTAGATGGAAGATGGACAGATAGGTGGATGATGTATGGGCAGATGGATAATGTATGAATGAGTGGCTATCTGGTGTATAGAAAGGCAGATAGACAGAGGATACTGAATGAGGGCAGGTGGATAGGTGGATGGGTGGATGGACAGGTGGGTGTACAGACACATGTATATAGACACCTCTGCTATGAATCGCACACGGGGGCATTCTCTGCAAATGTTAGCGTCACAGCTGGGCCCAGAAAGGCTGCCAGGTGTCAGACTGCTTGGACCAGGCCGTGGCCCGCTCGCTGCCTGTCTCCCTCCGCCTTAGGAAAGCTCCCATCTCACCAGCACAGCAGTCAGATGGCTCAAGCCTCTCTACCTGAAAATGGTGCAGGGGGGAGGCAGGCTTCAACCACAGCACAGCCAGGCCCCTGCCCGAGGACAGTGAGGACTGGGTACAGACTGGGCGTCCTCACCCGTGTCAAGAGTCCTCAAGGGGACCCCTGGGGCCTTACTCATACAGTGTGGCCGGTGGTAGGGCAAAGTGAAGAGGCATTTCTGCATTCCTGCACCCCTGCACCTGGGTGGCCCTTGAGTTAACAGCAGCATGTGCAGGGGTGAAGGCACCGAGGCATGTCACACAGCCATTGGGGACTGGCTGGGGCAGGGATGTCCCTAAGTGAGTTCTAACTGCCCCAACAGCCTGACCAAGCTACAGCCAGTGCCAGGGCGGCAGGCATCCCTGCCGGTGCAGGGCATGTTCTGATGAGTGAGAGGCCCAGCCTGAGCCTCACAAGGCCAGTCAGTGGTGTGCTGGGGGGGCGCGGCACTGGACGGGGAACCCAGGAGTGAGGGGAAGTAATAGAAATCATATTGCTGCAACTTGCCCTGCACTGCTTGAACAAAGAATTAACATATAAAAGGCACACACTGCTCCAGGGTTAAACACAAAGGAACCACAATTCACTGCACATGCTTTGTAGCAACTTAAGAGTTACAGAAGAGATCACACTTCAACTTCAGGAGGTGAAAACAAGAGGTTTTTTTCCTTTTTGCTGCTTTTGTTTTCTTTCCTTTTTGTTCTGTATGTTCATTTACCTATCTTTAGAAATGTAAGAAATGGAGGGACAAGGATAAATGCAACAATGGGACTCACGACACTATGTTAAAAATGAACGATGTCACATATGGGTGGGATGGAGGGATGGAGGGAAAAGCCAGCAGCGAGGGAAGACGTGACACTACCAGAAAAGAAATGTGCTCGGGGCTGGGGGTTTAGCCCAGCGGAAGGGCGCCCGCCTGGCGCACGCAAGGCCCTGGGTTTGGTCCTCAGCCCTGGAGAAAAAAAAGAAAAAAAAAAGAAATGTGCTCTTTACCTGACTTACATAACTGCAACCCTTCTGTACATCACCTTTACAATAACAATAAAAAAAATCAAAAAGGAGATCATGCTTCAGTTTGTGGTAAAAGGGATGGCCGTAATTTAAAGGGCATTTTTATTAGTTTCAGACAGGGCATATTAGAAACCAAGAACAATACTGCACACCCAGATACATGCTTGGTAATGCTCACTGAAGGAGGACGGGGGACACACACCCTTCCTAGGTGGGCGCTTTGCCCCATCTCACCACAGAACTGTGGCCCGTGTCCGGAGCGTCTCCTGCCGTGGAAGAGGGCTCTGGGGTGCGGGAAGGAAGAGGTCTCAGGAGCTGGAGCTGCTGAGCTCCCACGGAAGAAGAGCAGAGGTAATCCTGAACTTCCCAACATCCACCCAGCTTACACATCGGATGACGGAAGTCCTCAGAAAAGGGGTGGCATAGTTAGGCTTAGGGTCTTGGATGCACATTTTCTATAGTTCTTGCTGCTGTTTTCCTACTGACCATCTTCAGCACATTCTGCCTTCCAAAGCCTGAAGCATGGGTGACAGTGTGAGAACCTAGCTCTTCTGGGAGAGGGGTCAGTCTGTAGGGCAGCGCCGAAGCCTGCGTGTCCCGAGGAGTGTGCCCTTCTTCCTGGAGTCCCACCTCTCTGCAGATGGTCTAAGAACGAGGATGTCCTCACCCCACTAGACACTCTCTGTCATATTTAGTAAATTCCACTAGGACTGCTGACTCTGACATTAATTTCTTCCTCCTCCTTCGAGGAAGCACAGTTAAATACAGTGGCTTCTTTTATTTCCTGACAAGGGGACCATGTCCCACTGCAAGATATCCTGAAGAGCCTGTCATGCAGACAGGGCAGGTCCAGGTCCTATCAGGGGCGGTGCCCACAGAGACAGTGAGACCTGGTTGCACGCTGGCTTGCCCCGGGCTAGAAGCAGCTTTTCACCCAGACATTTCTCGTCACTTCAGATTATACGAAGAAAGCAACAGAGACAGCTTTAAAAGGAATGCTTCCCCTGGAAAAACCACAGGGTTGTAAGCTTTAGTTTTAGATTAGTTGTGAATCTAGTTTTAAGGAAAACTAGATATTTTAATGTATTAAAACATTAAGTTGAAATAAGGGCTAAAATTAACCTGGGTATTAATTCATTTTCAAGGGAAAATTATTCCGCCATGGGTGCTACAGTCTCACATCTCAGCATCAAGAGCAGATTTAGGCAGAGCAGCAGTGAAAGATAATCATTAAAATCTTCTAGCAAGAGAAGAAACCTTAAGACACTACAAACTTCTACGGCTGCACAAGCATCTTTCCTAAGGTTTCCTCCAGACAGATTCTGCTCCTGCTCACAGATGTGCTTCCAAGTCCCTTCTGAAAGCTGGCCCCATTCAAATTCCGAAACATGCCAGCAGAACAGAGGCCTTGAGCAGGGCTGGGAAGCGAACGGCCCCAGACAGAGACACAAAGCAGTCTGCCCCAGAAAGCACTTCTGCAAGGCCTGCAAAGTCCCTCACCTCCTCGGACAACAAAAGCTGAACAAATTACCTCTCCTCTCAGAGCGCCTCTTGCGCCTTCTTTTATAGCGACGCCCCCCGATGCTGAAGAAGGCCCCCATGCTCAGAGCTCCCAAGCCGAGCGACACCACACGGGCTGACGAGTGGCTGCCAGCCCCAGCCAGTGCCAGGCTCATCCTGTGCTCCTCAGTCCTCGGCAGTAACGCAGCGGATCGCTTCAGCACAGGCAGCTGGGACAAGAGCCACCCTGCCGGCAGGCCATAAGCGACCCACCGCTCCGCTGCCTGGGGCTCGTGCATCAAACTGCAGAAGTAGGCAGAATTAGGTTGCACGGGGCCCGAACACACAACGACTTCCTACACCACCCAGAAAGTGGCATGTGACAGTTAACCCTCCAATGCAGACACAAAGCACTGCCAGAGAGAGAAGTGCCATGCCTGCAAATCTTCCTTCTGAGAAACAGACAGATAGCCTATCCAAGTCCTGTTCACAGAAGTCCCCGAAACAATGAGAGGAAACCATCAATAGGAGCACAGCTGAGAAATGAAGCTGCAGACAGTCACAGGTGACCGCAGAAGGTGGAACATTGCTCACTCAGGGAGTGCACACAAGGCAGGTGCACGGTAAGGACATCCTGTTGAGTTCCAGGAGGAAAAACACCTGGCACCTGCAAGCACCACCCCCCAAAGTCATTTATGGGTGCTGGAGAGTGGGGTACACATATGCTCTCTGACGCCAGGCTCTTGAGGGCAGAGGTGAGAGCCAGCTCCTTTGAACTTTCCAGTACACCCAGGGCACTGACACACACAGCAGCCTGAGGCTAGCACACTCTGACCACCAGGCGCCACCTGTGTGCATGTGTGCAAAGATGCACACAGACATGCACACGTGTGCACAGCACACAGCGCCTCTGTCACTCAGGATCTAGCATTCACTGCTGGCACAGTAAAGCCCACAGCCCGTGGGGTCCTCAGGTCCAGATACACACTGAGCTGGAGCAGGCCCCCTGCAATCCGGCCGGCAGAGAGACCGACACCAATGCTCTGCAGCAGCTCTCGGCGGAGGATGTGACCGAAGGAAGCGTGCAGGTAACTAGCAAGCCAATCAAATCCTCTCCCACCCCGTGCATCACCTTGCACAAGGAGACACCCCCTCTGGCAGCACCCAGCATCCGGGTTCCTACAGGCTGCACACACAGCACGGTGCTTACGACAGCCACACACAGAACCCAAGGACCTTGGCCATGGTAAGGAACTCGTTTCTTAAGAGCTGTGTGTGTAAATAGCTGTGTGTGGTGGTTTTTAGAATCCTAGCTGAAACTCAGAAAATCACAGTTCAAGGCCAGCTAGGGCAATAAAGTTCTTGAGACCCCTTTTCAGCCAACAGGCTCACACCTGCCTTTATGGGAGTCTGAGATCAGAAAGATCAAGTTCTAGGCCAGCCCAGGCAGAAAAGTCCATGAGACTCCAGCTCAATCCAAGAACCTAGACGTGGTGGCAAGTGCCTACCACCCCAGCTGCCAGAGGAAGTATAAAAGAGGAGCTTCTGTGTCAAAATAATCACTGTATAAACGGGCTGCGGGTGTGGTTCAGTGATAGAGAGCCTGCCTAGCAAGCACAAGGCCCTGAGTGTAAATGCAGTACCACCAACAACAGCAAAAGAAGTGTGTGCTCAGACGTGCTCTGTGTGAGCACTGCACGCCTGTGCAGAAGGCAGCTGGACAGTGCACAGTTGGTGAACAGTCTCTCGAGGTTTTGTGCAGTTACTAAAAATCACCTAACCAAACTTTCAAAGTATGAAATTTAAAATTCTGCTCTACTTAAATAAACATTTATATAAACTTATTTATATTTTACCACTTTTAGCATTTTTCTTAAAATATGAAAAATTATCCTGAGTGTTTTGCTTTTTTTTTTTTTTTTTTCGGCCGTGGGGCTTGAACTCTGGGCCTGGGCGCTGTCCCTCAGCTCTTCAGCTCAAGGCGAGCGCTCTACCACTTGAGCTACAGCGCCACTTCCGGTTTTTCTGGTGGTTTATTGGAAATAGGAGTCTCACGGTCTCTCCTGCCCGGGCTGGCTTTGAACCGCGATCCTCAGATCTCAGCCTCCTGAGTAGCTAGGATTACAGGCGTGAGCCACCAGCGCCCGGCTGTGTTTTGCTTTTTTATCTATGTAAATTTTTGATAGAAATATATGGAAACTTTATAGACTTTGAATTATATATTTTATTTTTACTTCTTTAGATGACTTGGCCACTTTTTTCTATAAAGGGTCAGATTGTAAATATTTTAGATTTCATGACCTTATGTCTCTGTTACACTTTTTGTCTTCTCATTCTTTTTAAACTCTTTAAATGTATAAACACTATACAAAAACAGGCTGTCAGCCAACCTTGCTTTAGGTTGTTTCTAACAATAACAACAAAAATTGCTTGAGAAGTTTTAGTATGAAGTGTAAAGATTCTGACAAAATTAAAAACAAACGAGCAATTTCATGGTGTAAATACACACTCACTTATAAGTGATGTTTGGATTCTGCTACGCGCCCAAGCAGGGGAGTGGCTTTTCAGCAGGATGCAGTTGTTACAAGGTGACAACTCGAGTTACTTGTCTTTGCTATTTTGCCAACTTTCAATCAAATTAAAAACCACAGCTTTGTATTTATTTTTCCATCGTGATGGGTGTTTGTCAAAGAAGAACAGAACCACTGCCGGGTGCTGGAGGCTCACACCTATAATTCTAGCTATTCAGAGGGCTAAGATTTGAAAATTATGGTTCAAAGCCAGCCTGGGCAGGAAAGTCTATGAGACTCTTATTTCCAATTAATCACAGAAAAAGCCAGAAGTGGCATTGTGGCTCAAGTGGTAGGGTGCTAGCCTTGAGCAAGTAGGAGCTCAAGGACAGTGCCCGAGCCCAGAGTCTGAGCCCCAGGACTGGCAGGAAAAAAAAAAAAAAGAAAGAAAACCACTGTTTTCATAGTGTGCTGGCTCAAGTTAGGTCTTTCAAATACTCAGACAGGCCCTGGCTGCTGCTCTCTGGTCTCCAGCCCCACCCTACAATGCTGGGGCCACCTGAGGGTGGGTGTTACAGACAACAGGCCTGGACACAGCCCTGTTGCGGAGATGACGATGGCTCACCCACATGCACGGCCGGCCGCTCATGCCTGGCCCTTGCTCCGACGTGGTGGTCAACGTGCACCAGGGGTGCCTCTGCATGCAGAGGCAGGAGGGGTTGGGTCATCTGCCGGCAGCGGCACAGGCAGAAGATGGAGGAAGCAAGGGCTCCTGGGAGCCAGGCGGAAGTGTGGCTCTCCAGGAAGCTGCTCCGAGGACTCTTCAGGCTGAAGCCAGGTCTTTGAACTTCACCCTGTGGCCACAGCAGCCACACACTCGCATCTGGCACTGGACAGTGAAGTGGGCAGGGCATGAGGAAAGGGGCTGGTGGAAGTTACAGCAAGGCCAATGAGGTAGGGGTAAAGGAGAGAAACGTGTGCCCAGGCGAAGAGCGGCAGGATGGGCTGGGGCGCGCTGTCTGCAGCAGAGGGTCACTTGCAGCTCTGGGACATCACTGACCTCGTGTGGGCTTGTGGCTCTGGATGGCTACACAGCAGTCTCTTCCCTCACCTCCCAGACGCAGGTCTGAGTCACCTGTGACCTCTTCTCTCAACCCAATTGCATACAGCACAAACCTTCCCCGCACACACCACGATGTCACTGTCAGAGAGCCCCGGAATGGAGCCCATGTGCCTGAGCTCTGCTGAACCGTGGCTGCTCCCCACCCAGTGGGGTGCCCACCCTCACCACAGGCAGGCTGTGGCGGGGAGCACAGCTGCCCCTCGGGGCTGCAGGGGACCGGCCCAGGACTGAAGTCTGTAGATGCTCAAGTCCCTCCCACAAAGCAGAATGGCATCATATGCAATCAGCATTCTCCCCTATACTTTATAAATCATCTCCACATCAATTCTCATACTCAGTGCAATGTAATGCTATGTAGTTGTTACACAGTATTGCTTAGGAGTGTCAAGAAAGACAGTCTATGTACATTCCGTAGAGATGTATTTTTGCAAAAATGTTCAGTCCAGGGTTGGCGTCCATGGGAGCAGAACCCCCAGATATGAGGGGGTTTAGTAAAAGTGAGTGCGTCAGGGCCTAGTATGACAGCCACGAGCCGTTACTTGGCCTGAATTCCCTAGGTGCAGCTTGCGTGCTGCCAGAAGTGTGAGGCCCATAAACACAAGAAGAAAGGAGGAGGGGTGGGACAGTCCTGTAAGTGGGCACACTCCTTGGGGGAAGCAGAGGCACTCGCTCACACTGAGTAGCGTGGGGTCCTCCTTTCTGATGACAATGGCCACGCCAGGTAGTCCGCACCGCACCTGCAGCCCTGCCCACCGCAGTGAGCAAGGAGCAGGTAGAGGTGCAGGAGCCACTGCGATGTGAGGCTCCTCAGAGGACAGAAACAAAGACAGAAGTGTTGGGAGGAGCTGAGGGGGGGGCCTGGGGCAGCCAGCTGGGCTCACGGGCCTGGGCCTTGGCACCAGAGCCACCTGGCCGTGGTGAGCCTGTGGGAGGCTGTGGAACACACTGGGCCAACTGTGGGCACAGTCTGGCTACGCCCCTCCTTGGCTGCTGGTGTTTCTCTGTGCCCCCAGGAGGCCCGGCCTGCAAGAGACAGATGACCCATTTTGGTAAAAGTATTTGGAAACCATCAACTAGTCTAAGGAGCTGGCTTTACAGCTTCCTCTACGAGCCTCTGTGGACGCAGCCCTGGCTGGAGTCACACTCTTGAGCTTGGCTCCCTACTGGGAGCTCCACATCTACCATGAGGTTCAGGCAGAGGACACAGCTCCAGCCCAGCAATTCAACCAAGAAACCACATTCAAAAGGAAAACAAATGTGCTTTGACTGTGTTAATAAGAAACAAGAAAAGCTCTCTGGAGCTGCTCCATGAAGTCACTGACTATATTTAGCTCTCTGTGGGGGCTTGTATGGTTTTTCAACGAATCCCTGCAATGCATCAGACAGGGAGGGATGACCACACGCTGCTCGTCACCAAACCCACAAAGCTGTGCTCATCAAGTTGCTCAGCAGACCAGCACCGTGGCCTGACCTGCCCTGGGTAGGGAGGCACTGGCAGGGCCCACGCCCACAGGCAACAGCCAAAATGGAGTCTCCCCGGAGTGACCAAACCAGGCCAGAGAACGATGGGAAGAGCCAAAGCTCTGGGGTCTCTCTGGGTCAGAGAGCACACCACATTGATGTAGCCCTACGAGGTCCAGACCAAGCCAACCATGGGCTAAAAAAAGATAAGACAGATGACAAAAAGCTATTTGCAGCCTGAATTCTCAGGACAAAACGATGGTGGGAACGATCAGGAGTCTGAGGAGTGGCTCTCCCCAGGCGCTGTGTGCTGGTATTTCCATGGTCTGTTCCTTCTGGAAGCTGAGCTCAGCAGGTTTCACTCCTCTACACACCCACTCCTCAGCTCTGGACAGAGGGGCTTCAGAGCACAGGCCACAAGGCCAGGGCCAGTTAGAACCAAGTATCCCGGCCACTTCCCATCCCACATTTCCCAGACAAGGTCCAACTGATAGTTCTGAGATAGAAAAATAGCATTTCCCACCTTGACTGCACCCCTACCTAAAAGACAAAAAAAAAAAAAATTAAGGCTGGGCACTTCGATGTGTTCACGCTACTCAGGGGCTGAGAGCTGAGGATCACAATTCAATGGCGCCTGGTCAGGAAAGTCCATGATATTATCTCTAATCAAATACCCTCCAGAAGGCTAGAAGTAGAACTGTGGCTCTAGTAGTAGAGCACCAGCCTTGAGCAAAAAAAAAGCTTAGAGACAATGTCCAGACAATGTCTTGAGTTCAAGCCCCAGGACAGGCACCAACAAAATTTAAAAACAAAAATAATTACATTCAGCCACATTCCCAATTTGTGAATTCAGATGTAGTATTTATAAAAGGCAAAAACTGCAAAGCCCTTCCATGCTCCCATATTTAAACATCCCAGTGTGCGAGTCAGGTGTGTCAGAAGCTACCGCATGGTCTCATGGGAGTCCCTCAAGCCTATGAATGGGACACAGCAAAGCCACACAGAGGCCGCTGCCGCCCCCAGCCCTCCCACGCACGCTGCCCTCTGCTCTCTGGCAAGGCCCTCACACCATCCTGCTGGAAAGGCAGTGTCCTGCACTCGCTCAGACTCTGTGTGTGTTCAGCTGGCATCCATGCATCAAGCCCATTATATTAACTGTGTCCTTGTACTTGCTGCTTTAAGACTGGGGTCCTTAGAGACAGAGGAGGGACTAGCCTTTCCAGAGCTGGTGCTCCGGGCTTTCATGTAAATGGACCAATGTGAGTTCGTATAGATCTACCCTCAGGCACTTAGCTGGGGTAGGTACCAGGTGACAAAAGACCTCCCCAGAGCCCAAAGCCCGGCATGATTTGGAGCAACTGCGCCTGCCACTGTCCCAAGCCCTGCTCTCCCTGGTGACCTTCGGCCACGGACTGGCGTGAGGGCTCTGCGGAGCCTGGGTAGGGCTGTGTGCCTCTCTTCTAGGGAAGGGAAAGCAGTGCCCACCCCCGCTGGTGGACTGGCTCGTCGGTGCCACTACCTGGTCTCCTCCAAGGGGCATGGTTCTCCAGACTTCCCCAGTTTAACACCACTAGGTCGGGATGGAAAAGTGGGGAGCCTTCTAAAGCACGGAGACGTTTGGATGAGCACACTGCCCAGTCTTGTTCGGTATCTACTCTATGCCCCTGAGAACTAGATGAGGTGGCTCCACATGCATTGTCTCCACCTCACGAAGCTGTCCCTGCACAGCAAGTCTTCCCAACATCAAGTATGGTGTCCTTTTTGCTTTTTTTGAAAGACAGAGTGATTTTGACTCTCAGAGAGCAACCAAGCTGTGAGCAGCTGCGTGAACGGGCAAGGCCTGGTGGGCACTGGCAGACCCAGTATGTGCTGACTGCAGAAGCCGTGCCCTTCGCTCACCGACCATGTCTTCTCATTCTAGTTTTCTTCCCATTTCTTTCTAATACCTTTAGTATTCATTAAGAGAAAAACATACAGCTAGAAGCCTGGCCAGTTTAGCATCAGAACCAACCCTCTGGGCACCAGCATGTCTTCTAGAACCATCTCACTGACACTTTACTTCAGAGTTCTGTTTCTCAATTTAAACGTGCACCTAATTCATCTTCAGCTACCATGTCTGCAAGTTAAGAACTGTTTAATTCTAGGAGATGGCCATAAATAGCCATATACCACTGAGCATTTGACATTCCAGGGAGCTAATTAATTTTATTTTTATCTATATCCTCAGAGTAAAGGTTCTAAAAATCTAATGTTCCTAGAATATTAATTGAAGAAAACAACTCTTAAAAAAATCTACTCTTTAAGAAGAAAAAAGTGTTCATTCTGTTAGAACTCTAAATTGTCATTCATTATTTATATTACATTCATTGAAATGAACTGTAGAACTTGAGGGTAGGGACCAGAGGCGGGAATGAGGGAGAACAAGGAAGGGGTGACCTGGACCAAGAAGCGCTGTTCTCACACCTGACAGGGAGCTCCCACCCCTCACCACTTAAAAGTAACAATAAAATGCCAAAAAACCAAGAAAGCATAATATTCCTCAATATACTATCAAAACACCTCAGAAACATCTACCAGAAAGAAACACATAAAGCTTTCCTCTGTATAAGTCATCCTTACTGAGCTCCGATGGAGAGCTGGGTCTATCCTGAGTGTCTGAGCGTCAGTAAACAATATTTAGGAGCAGCTGCTTCGTGGAGCTTCTTAGAGTGAGTTTAATCCCTATTTACACACACTCACATAATCACACTCACACACAAACTGTTCCTAGTTTAATTTTGAGGATTTATGAATGGGATTTTTTTTACTGATTTCTTTTTCTGCTTGTTCATTGGTAATATATAGAAAAGCTAACAGTTTTTGTATATTAATTTTGTATCCTGCTACTTTGCTGAAAATGTTTACAAGTTCAGAAGTTTTCTGGTTGATTTCTTAAGGATATGTTAGGTATAAAATCATTTGATAGACTACTTTACTTATAAGACCCTACCATCTGCAACTAGGAATAACTTAACATCATCTTTCCTATCTTCCAGGTTTTCTACATCCTGAGGATCTAGATTTGCAGGAGTGAGCCATCATTGCTTGTCCATATAAATGTTTATTATACTGAAGTATATTCTTTCTATTCCTAGTTTCTTCACAGCTTTTGTCATGAAAGGATGCTGGATTTTGTAAAAGTGGGTTTTTTGCATCTATTGAAATGATCATGGGGTTTTTATCCTTGATTCCATTTATGTATTGTGTTCATTGGTTGGTGCACATTGAACCATCCCTGTATCCCAGGAATGGAACCAACTTGCTCATGGTGTGTGTTCATTTTAATGTTATTAAATTCCATTTGTATTTTGTTGAGGATTTTTTTGCATCTATGTTAAACAAGAAAATTGGTTTATAACTTTTTTGTTATATCTTTAGTCACTTTTGTTTTTAGGGTAATACTGGCTTCATTAAATGACTTTGGTAGTATTCTTTGTATTTTTTTTCTTAACAGTTGAAGAGCACTGTTTTAGTCTTTCTTTAAAGATCTGATGCACTGTTAACTTGTTCATTTGGAATGATTTTCTGATGAAAAAATGTGTCATTATAATCTGTCCTTCTGGCATTGGAACTTCATAATTTATGCTCTCCCTTTTTCTTTCTCTTCCTCTTCCCCTCCTCTTCTCTCCTCCTTTCCTTTTCCTCTGTCTCTGTCTCTGTCTTTCTCTCTCTCTCTCTCTCTCTCTCCCTTTCATGTCCTTATTGTGTTTTGGTATCAGGATAATACTGACTTCATAGAATCAGTCTGGTAGTTTTCCTTCCCTTTCTGTTTCATGTATTTGTTTGAAGAGCATTGTTAGTCATTAAAGGTTTGGTAGAAACCAGAAATGAATCCATCGGGTCTTCTGCTTTTCTTAGTTGAGAGGCTCTTTATTACTGCTTCAATCTTGTTTATTATGTGTCTGTTTAAGTGGGTTTTATCCACTTTGTTCAATATTGGTAGGTCTTAGGCATCTAGAAACGTATCCACTTCTTCTTTATTTCCAGACATGTAGATCAATAGAAAAGAAAGAAACTCGCACAACTAGTTATCTTTTTTAAAACAAAGGAAACAAAGACATCCACTGGAGAAAAGACAGTCTCTTCAACAAGTGGTGCTGAGAAACTGGGCAATCACAAGAAGATCACTGAGACGAGACCTTCAAGCCTCACCACGCACAGAATCAAAATGGATCAGACACCTCAATGCAAGTCCTGAAACTCTGAAACTACTACAGGAAGATACAAGGAAAACACTTGAAGATAAAAAAATTAGAGGCAATTAGTTTCTGGACAAGACTCCAATGGCCCAGGAAATAAAAGCAAGAATTGACAAATGGGATTGTATCAAATTAAAAAGCTTCTGCACATCAAAGGAAACAATTACCAGAATAAAGAGATAGCCTACAGAGTGGAAGAAAATATTTGCAAGCTATTCATTGGGTGAAAGATTAACACTCAGAACACAAACACCAAAAGAACAAATAACCAATAATAAATGACAAATAAATGAACAGGAAAGTCCCCAAAATGGCTAATACATGAAAAAGTCTTCAACATTCTGAGCTATGAAGAAAACAAACAAAATGACACTGAGGTCCCATCTTTCAACAGTCAGAATGGCTACTATTACGAAAACAAACAACAAATGCTGGCTAGGATGTGTGTGTGGAACCCTTACATACTTTGTTGGTTGGAATGTAAATTAGTACAACCACTATGGAAATCCTCAAAGAGCTACTCTAAAAGTTCATCAAAAAGCTAAAAATAGAACTACTGTAGGATGCTGCTATACTATTCACAGACATCTCTCCAGAGGTATGTAAGGTCAACACACAAGAGAGACACCTATACACCCACATTTTAGTAACATTGTTTCACAACAGTCAAGCTAAGGACTCAGCCAAAGATGCTCAACTGATGAATGGATAAAATGTGATATGTATGTATGTATATATATATATATATAATGTATATATACATATATATACATGTATATACATACTCACAGTGAATGCACTGTGAAGTATTCTTCAGCCATAAAGAATGACATGATGTCCCTTTGCAGAAAAGAGTATGGAACTGAAGATCATTGCACTGAGCAGGACAAGCCAAGCTCAAAAGCTCAAATATCATATGCTTTTGCCTATATGCAGAATCTAGACCTAAAGTGATCATGCTAGTAACAATAGTAGGGCATGTGCATAAAAGGAGGGGTATTTGGGAAGTGGAAATCAGTGGAAAGGAGAGGATGCTGGGGAATGAATACAAAGTATGTTTTACATGTGCACACATGTGTGTACACACAGACTATAGTACTATATAACAAAACCTCCTAACCAGTGAACAGGGTGGGTTAAGGACAGGTAGTGGAGGGGTGAAGCAGTTTGAATAGTGTTTGAAAGGGAGTAGAAGGAAGATTATGGGCGTCTAGCAGAGGGGTGAATCTGACCCAAGTACATTTTTCATATCTATAGAAATGTCATAATATGAATGTGTGCTAATTAAATAAATAGGTAAAGCTTAGGTATGGAAATGTCACCCTTGCCTCACTACAAATGAAACAAATACAAACTTTGGTTCATCTACTTGCTAAAATTGCTACTTATTCAGAAGTAAATAGTACTTGCTAGCTTTTCCTAAAGTTTAACTCATTGCCTATTTGAAATGTAAGCTACGGCAGAAGTGTAAAACTGTATCCATACCAACTGTACAGGCACGGCGGCAGCTGTTTAAGTAGGAAAAGGCTTTGGCAATCTGGAAGCCCCTCTTCTGTACCCAGATACAATCTATTACAGTAAACACATGAAACAGGTAACCACACAGACTCTGGGGAGCCAGGTCAGGCGCAGTAAGTACTCCTCCCACACCTCCTGGGTCCTCTGCCCAGGTCCCAACTTTGCTGAATTGAATGAACCCAACCACTTCACAGCTAATGACTAGCTACCTTGTCTTCCAAGCGATCCTCCAGCACCACCTGCTGTCTGCATAGTGCCACGGCAGGGACCTGCAGGGCAACCAGCCAGAGGGCGGGCCAGCTCCTCACCACCCACAGGCTACACAGTCAGGGGCAGGCCAGCAGTGACGGGAAGCAGAGGTGGCTGCATGTTGGTCAGAATGTGTTACACTGTACCAGAGGTCTCCCATCAAGGGTGATGCTACAAACTGACAATGAGCCCCCAATAAACACAGGGAAAGACACAAACAACACTTCCAGGAAAAAGTCAAAATATGAATGAAGGTTTCAGTCTCATTTGAAATAGAAAATATATGGATTTCAAGAATGAGTGGAATGGGCTCCAAAAACCAAATGGGTGATCCAGAAATAAATGGAGACAAAGACAGGGAAACGTGGCTCTCCCTCAACAAGGAGCCAGGCCACCAGGGGCCAGAGTCTATATCTCGAGGCTGTGCGTGCTAGCTAACTCCTTCACTTCCCACAGCCACCGCTGCCCGGGAGGGGCTCCAGCAGAAGGCCCAGGGAGGCCCCCCAGCAGAGGGGCAGCATGCAAGGCCCAGAGCTGCCCAAGGAGAAGTTCTAGCGGAGAGGCCAGCACACAGAGAGCAGTGCCATGCTCAAAACGGCACTGTCCAATCATAAAGCCTCGGCAACCAGGGTAACGAAGGCTACTTGCAGGTTGGGGTGCGCCTGAGAAAATAAAGCCAGTAACTCTGAAGCTGGGTGGTAGAAATGGAGGGGGATGTGGTGGTGCTCAGCACAGGCAGGTCAGGACTCGGGTCAGGGCTTGGCACCTAATTGGGGAGCTTAGGGTGGCGCAGCGGGATGCAGGGCGAGGGGGGCACAGCCTATACGGAATGAGGCAGCCTCACCAGCCAAGGAGCACCAAACAGAAGCAGCCAAGGAGCACCAAACAGAAGCAGCCAAGGGCCCAGGTGGCCAAACTGGCCCTAGCCAGGCTCCTCCCTGCCTCCTGCCAGGGACCAGAGTTACAGAGCATATGGTCTACTTTGTGTCTACACTGGCTGCAGGAACCAGCTCTGCTCGGGGAAGAAAATAAGCTGAAAGCTTCTGGAATGTCCCTGGGGAAAGGGCCCGCCCCATAAGCTACCTCCATGTTGTGCCTGGAGCTGCAGCAGCTATACTGCCACCATGAGGGAATAACTAGTTAAAAGAATGGCAGAAACACCAAAGCCCAACATAGCTGATTTCTGTACCAACCTTGGAAAAAACTTCCTTTGGATTCCTTGTGACGTAAAACATGAATAAATCTCAGTTTAGACAGGACTGGAGATGTTTTCTGGCCCTTCCAATTGAAGGTATTCCAGAGAAGGTGGGGAAGGGAGCAGGCTGACCCTTCTGTCTCTCAGTGCAGGTCAGCAGTGAAGTTTTCAACTGAGGAGCCAAGGTCAGCAGTGTGGCGTGAAGAGCTGGAAGGCCCAGTGCAGACCTCTGACTCGGCCCCACGGAAGCCCCACGGAGGACAACTCCGCCTTCCTGCTAATCCAGCAGGCATACAGGGGCGCACATGCACTGCCCTGGTCCACCCCAGCACACGGGCCTCGGCAGATGAGCTCACAGCTTATCTGAGATCCCAGGATGAGGGAGCCTGGGGTCCTGACCAACATCTTCCTGCTTGAGCTAAGCAGACTTCATGAGGAGTGGTCCTTCCTGTGCTCTGCCCGCTGTGACTCCACCACTGCAGCATGCTAATTCCAGCCACCACCAAAACCAAACAGCTAAAGCTCACTTACACAACCACCAAAGGTTCTGAGGAGGGCAGGGCTGTGGGCTGGCTTTCGTCAAACGCCCTCCAATGTGTCCAATGTGTCCAATCTGAAGGTGCCATTCAGATCAACACTGAAATACACACTGGTCTGGCATGCACACAAGCCTGCCTTGCCAGCCCCTATTCTCATCCTCTCTGACTCACCAGACCCCGCCTTCCAGCCCTGCAGCCTGCCTGGAAAATACCTGCTCAGCCTCTAGGACAGAGCCCCACCCCACAGCCATGAAGCCGGCCTGCCCTGCCCTGCCCCCACCGGCTTGCCTCTCTGCCCCGGACGGGACAGTGTGTGTGTGTGTGCGTGGTGCATGTGCTCAGAGCTGGCTGTGCTGGCCACGTCCACTCCACTGCGGGGGCTGCACACCAGCACTGGACGAAGCCATCTGCACCACTTCCACAAACAGGGCTTTGCATTTTCTTACCTCTGCTTCATGGACCTTGACTGGACACAAAAGCACAGCTACCCCATGACACAAGAGAAGATCACACCAAGAACAGCGCTCTGCCTGGCCACGTAGTCACTCAGGCCACACGGTCACTCGGGTCACACAGTGGTCAGGCCACACTCATGGCATGCTGTCACTCAGCCCCAGCTACCCAGACCAGAGACCAAGGAAAGGCAAGCAACAGCTGCATGGCGGTGGCCCCCCGGGCATGGCTGTCACAGGTGGAAGAAGCAGGTGGAGTCTGAAGACTTCCAAGCTGTGCATCCTAGCCAGCGCAGCAGGCGTCACCTGTGCTACCGGGATGAGGGAGGACCATGCTGGGTCTCCACATGCGCCTCTACTGAAGAATGAACAGACTCTCCGGAGCCTGCAGCTTGGTCTTCCCATTTCTCCTCACGCGTGGTCTCCAGGACACCACGGCCTTTCCTCTGAGTGGTCGAGGCCAGGGCACAGAACAGCAAAGAGGAATTCTGGGCAGCTTTCTGCCCCAGCACTGTCCAACCACATGCCTGCTGAGCTTTTCCTTTGTTTTGCACTTCTGTGGATAGCACACTCCAGGGAACTTAAAGCCACACACGTACACTGGACTCTACCCACCTAGAACACACCAAAACTTACTGTTTAGACCAAGTTTTACTGAGATGATAATGGTGACAGTGCAGATGATAACGCAGTACTAGAAGCATGAACTCCAGGCTTTGGGCTTGCTCCACTGGCACTCTACTGCTTGGGCCACCTCTCCAAACTTCTTTACTGTTTTTTCTGTCAGTCGTGGAGCTTGAACTTTGGGCCTGGGCACTGTCCCTCCGCTCTTCAGCTCAAGGCTAGTGCTCTACCACTTGAGCCACAGCACCACTTTTGATTTTCTGGTGGTTCACTGGAGATAAGGGTTTCATAGATGGTCCTGCGTGGGCTGGCTTTGAACCATGATCCTCAGATTTCAGCCTCCTGAGTAGCTAGAATTAGAGGCGTGAGCTACCGGCGCCTGGCTTGCTCTGGTTGTTTTTGAGACAGGGCCTCACTTTTTACCCCAGCCAGCCTAGACAATAATCCTCCTACCTACACCTCCTGCGGGGCCCAGCTGGGTTGAGATGACGTATCTCATAAACTTTTTGCCCAGACTAGCCTGGAATTTCAATTTTCCTAATGCCTGCCTTCTGAGTAGCTGAGATTATATGAGCCACTGTTGCCCGATGTCAGATTATTTTAAATTCTACATCTACCAGCTTGCCCACAGTAGGACTGTGTCCCTGTTCGGCACCCTGGTAGCTGCCTCCTCACCCGCCAAATGGTCCCTGTAAGTCCCAACTCTCTAATCCTACCTTGGTCGTGGACTTTCCTATAAATAACCACCCTGACCACACACAAGCTGCTGCTCTAGTGGAGTCACCAGTAACGAAAGACACCGGAAATCCTCTCACCACTCGGAAGACTCCAAAGGCAGCAGGAGATATTCTAGTGTCATCCCCGGGCCTCCCCTGGGCACTGGAACACCAGGAGCTGACCCTCCCTCCCTTTCCCATCACCGCTTCCCCATCATCCCAAAGCTTTCCACCGGCCCCTGGAGACACAGCTGCTGTTGACACGGGCCCCTTCCCCTGCACACTCCTCCTCAAGAGGAGTGCTGTTCGGGTGGCTGTATGGTGCTAATGGGCAGTGGTAAAGTAGTCTGGTTATCAGTAATCCAGCCCGCCTAGGCTTCTGGGGCCAGCAGGACTGTCCCAGACACAGAGCTGTGTCCTGCACCAAGCGGCTTCCCATTGGTGAAGCTGTCCACAGAGAGCAAGCCCAGACCTGACATTTTGCACACAAGCACCATGATGCGCTTTACACACAAGCACAGTGACATTCTGTGTGTGATCTGTTTTACAAACGAACACAGTGACTTTCTGTATATGACCTGACTACATTTTACACACAAGCACAGTGACATTCTGTGTGTGATCTGTTTTACACACGAACACAGTGACATTCTGTAGATGACCTGACTGTTCTATACACAAGTACAGTGGTATGTTTTACACATAAGCACAGTGACGTGCTTTACATGCAAGCACGGTGATATTCTGTGTATGATCTGACTGTTTGACACGCAAATACACACAAGCATGGTGACATTCTATACATGATCTAACTATTTAACACACAAATATGGTGATGAGTGTTCCACACAAGCATGGTAATATTCTGTGTACGGCTGGGCTGCTTGACGTGCGAGCACAGTGGTGCTCCATGTGCACCTGGTTCACAGGACGTAAGGACCGTGTGTGGGGAAGAGTGCACCCACCTCTTCTGTGGGTGAGCCTTGCCACAAGCCAGCTCTCAGCTCTAGCCTTGTGCTCGTGCACGTCTAGCTGCACTGCCAACCACTCTGCACATGATGCAGCTGAGTTGCAGGTTTGTATGTTTGCATGTGACTGAAAGGTTTTTTTGGTTTTGTACTGGTCCTGGGGCTTGAACTCATGGGTTCTGTGCCTAAGCATTTTTTCTCAAAGCTAGTGCTCTTCTACTTGAGCCACTGCTCAACTTCTGGCTTTGGGGAGGCGGGGCGGGTAATTGGAGGTAAGTCTCACAGACTTTCCCGGCTAGGCTGGCTTCAAGTCATATCTCAGCCTTCTGAATCGCTAGGATTACAGGCATGAGCCACCGGCACCTGGCTGGTATTTTTACACATTTTTAAGATTCTCCTTTCACTACATCTGAGCACACTTCAAATTATATGGCTATAATTACATAAGGCAGTATGTTTTATGAACTTCATTTTAAAATGAAAAGTTAAGTTTCTGCTTTGAAAGAATATCTGGTACACAGAGAGGATGAGACACACCTGGTAAATGCCTCGTGTAAGCCAGAGGCAAGCCTCCCTGCAGTCTAGTCATTCACAGGCGGGTGAGCACCGTTAGGACTGTACGGTTCACCCATGGTGTTCCACCTCAGGAGAGCATCTCAGGTGTCAAGATGCAAGCAATGTCAGCTTCTCAAGGAAGAAGCCCAGGCAGCATGGTGAGCTGGCGCAGAGCCAACATGGCCAAGCCAACTTCCAGGCCCAGGTGAGGAATCAGCACATCAGTCAATCTCTTCTCTCATACTGGCATGTTCAGCCAAGCCTCCTATGCTCGCTGTATGTTTCACAGCCAGAAGAAAGAAAAGAATAAAGCCTCAGACTCTTTGTTGCCGAAATTAGTTCTCATTGTACAGGGGAAAAGCAATAGTTTCTATAGTGCAGCTAACACTTACCACACATCACCAGCAGGAGGAGACATGCTCCACTGCGCCCTAGCACTACCGCCTCAGCCCTTCATCTCTACTTTCTCAGCATTTGCTTCTATGCCTTTAAGAACAATTTATTTGTGCAAAGGATTATGAATAATTCATTTCTCTAGTGCATGTTTACTTTATATAAAAATACTTGCTACTTCACATACTAGGCATAATTAATGCAATGCTTTACTTCTGTGGCATGTTAAAAATAGGCAGTCATAAATTACACTCAACACTGCAACGTGGAACCGTATGTCTTCTTGGGCCTACTGTGGCTCTGGGATGCTGTGCCTTTCAATAAACTTTGGTTACCGAGAAACTGACTTCATATCACTGATGGGCAGAAAGATGGGTCACAGCCAAACATAAAACTCCACCTGGTATAGTGACAGTAGAAATGACCTTCCCCTTGACCTTCCAACACTCAGATAAGTCTAAGTGGGACCAGTTACTTCTGTGACATTTAAAGGCAAAGAAATAATAAGTAGGGCCTTTTCTGTCATGAACTTAAATCCCAGGAGCCAGAGATAGGCACAATGGTGCTCCCTAAACACAGTGACCTCCAGAGCCTACTGGCCACTCCCCTGTGCCCACATTTATATCCCTGGAGGGCCTCATCTGTCCTCACAGTTCTGATCCTCGGGCTATGGTGCAGGCTGGCCCTACCCTTGATGTCTGGAAGCTCTAGAGCTGCAGACAGCCTGCGAAGGCAGTCTGTGTTGGTGAGAGAGGGGGAGAGGGGTAAGAGGTCTAGCAGTGCATCAGGGCCTTGCTGGAGCCCAGGGTACGCAGTGTCCCCATGGCCACACTCTGTGTCCTCTCTCTTCCTCCAAACCCAAGAAGAAACTTCCACGGGAATGTCGACTTTGGCAGTCTAGAATTAGGCCATGGTGCTGACTCATGCCCTAGTTGCCAAAACTTAGCACTAAAGAAATTCCCCTGCAATCACCTCAACAGAACAGAACAGCCGGTAAAATCACCTCGTGCCTAGCATGAAGTGCTGACCTCACTTGCAATGACTGAGGCCAGAGCTGCTGGCACCCATGAGGTGCCTGGAGGGGTTCCCAGGGGATCTGAGTCCACAGCAAGACATGAGTGAACAAGAGTAACCAGTTACTACGGGTCACCAGTAATCTGGACATTATTCAGCGAAATACATGTATAAGGCAAGGCAAACCAAAAGACTTAATTAAGCAGCTTGCATCAAGCAAGGCTTTTTGTTTTTAAGATAGGGTTTTGCTATGTAGCCAGGTTCAATCAAACTAGAGGCCCCCCGCCATGACCGTGCCGGGATCACTGGTATGTGCCATCACAACTAGAATTTGTATCAGCCACATTTTATCCAATTCTTATAAGCTTGTACTTACCCTGAAATTTCTTGAGTTTATATTTTTGCTCTGATCCTGAGGCAAAGCTCCTTCTGTGTCAGTAACACTGAGCTCACAGCTCAGTAGAACTAAAATAAGTATGATCCACCTGGATGGTGCTTCTTCCAACCACACCTGAAGCTCTCCAAGCCCAGCTCAGCAAACTCCATTCTGTGTAGGAAAAAGATTTGGTTACTTGACATTTCACCTCTCAGAACTGAGCTCATCTTGAGACAAGGTTTCACTATACAGCTCAGGCCGGTCCTGAACCCTTGATCCTCCTGCCTCCTGGGTGCTATCATGCACCAGTCAGCAAGCCAAACTCAACGTTGACATAATTTAATACAAGTTGACATAATTTAAACATGCTCATACAAACTGTAAAGGGGTTTGCCAGTCAGCCTTTGTGCCACCGGCTGGCCACAGGCAGGCGTCACACTAGCTCCCCCCAACCCAGCCGACAGGCGTAGACAGACACCACACCTCCATAAAGGAAGGAGGCCCTCAGCAAAATATTGTACATATCTATTCTCTTCAAAATAAAAGCACCTCTGCAGGTGTATGTGATGGTAGAGAGCAGAAACCCACACAGCAGACCTTTGCTCAGCCAGTGCCCACCCTGCCATGGGGGGCCAAGGGCTGCAGAAAGCGCTGGCTTGTCTCCCCCAATCGGCAGTCTTTGATACCAATAGTCTTTGGACTGCAGACTCCTACTAGTCGAGTGGGGGGCGGTGTGCAGGGAGGGTGGACCCTGGAGAAAGAAGCCAAGACAAGGCCAGGCAGATGGGAACATGGCTCAGCTACTGCCTCTGCAGACTGGTCAAGTGCACATGCCTCCTCCCTCCCTCCTCCTCATTGCTGCAGTCCTCCAAGAAGCTCGGCCCCCATCTGCTTCCGGGCCCTCTCTGGGAGCCGCATCAGCCGGCCTGCTAGCTGGTCTGTGATGTGCTGAGAGCGAGCTGCTGCCACGTTCCCACCACTCAGGCACAATGCCATTGTGCCCGCTGCAGGAGATGAGATGGGGCCAAGGGAGGGGCCGGGGGCTCGGCCTTCCTCAGAGACAAGCAGAGAAGGAGAACAGCACTGAGGAGAAGACCGGAGAAGGAGAACAGCACTGAGGAGGAGACCAGAGAAGGAGAACAGCACTGAGGAGAGGACGCTGACATTTCGAGACGCAAGGGGGAGAACCCAGCAGAGCTGTGAGCCTGCTGCCATGCAGCTGTCCCCAGTTCCATGTGGGATGGGCAGAGCAAGACAAACCAGTGGGTGGGGAGGACAGTGGGCCGACCCCTGATGCTCCCTGGGGCTTTGCTTGGTAGCTGCTTGTGTCTCGGGAGCCCTCCTCACCACAGCGTGATCCGGGCTCCCGGGAGAACACTTGAGGGAGCCTGTGCGCCACGCCGGGGAGTGCCACTGAGGTGAGGGTCACTCAGGAGCAGGAACACTTTCTTCACACATAGTACAAGCAGCACAAAAACTTCACTGAGGCCGGGCACTGGTGGCTCACACCTGTCATCCTAGCTACTCAGAAGGCTGAGATCTAAGGATTGAGGTTCAAAGCCAGCCAGAGCAGGAAAGTCCATGAGACTCTTATCTCCAATAAACCACCAGAAAACCAGAAGTGGCACTGTGGTCCAAGTGTAGAGTGCTGGCCTTGAGCTGAAGAGCTGAGGGACAGCAACCAGGCCCAGAGTTCAAGCCCCACGACCGACAAAAAAAAAAAAAATCACTCAGGGCACTTTATGGATTTGCTGTGCCAGGAACGATCTTATTGATTAAATGAAGCAACTGCATTTCCTCTTAAAGTGATATTTACATTGCAATTTAATTAGACTGGAAATTAGGGCTTTGCTCTGCCAAACACTAAGTACTGTCATTTTCAAGGCACGGAAGGAACACTATTCCCCAAGCATGGAGGTAAATAGTAAGCAAGGCCCCTGTGCACACACGGCAGCTCTCACCCCAGGGCACGGACAGGCAGGACACTCCCAAGCCAATGCCCACGGGGGGCAGTGCCCACGGGGAAGGAGAAAGCTGCCAACACAGAAGGACGCATGATAAAGAAGCTGCCTCCCTAACTTTTGGGAGTGTCTGGCACTCCTGAGCTGCACAGTCCTGAGAACTGGCAGTGTCAGAGCACTGAAAGTCCTCGGCACCAAGAGGTAGAAAGGCAGCCCAGGGTCAAGGAAGGGACACAGGCGCATCTTGGCTGAGACAGAAATACCAAAGGGGACTGTCTTGGTACAACAGGCAGGAGGGCAGACAGAAGACCACAAAGGTATGAAGAAGATCCACACCCTAGAGGCTTCAGAAAATACCCAGTGGCTTTGGGGTGGGGGGTGGGAGGTGGGAGGTGGGGAACCCGTGCTGAGTGCGGCGGCAGGGAACACCGGAAGAGGACTCTGGCAGAGGACCTACAGTCCAACAGCAGCAGCAAAGTGAACCCAGCCTGGCAATACTACTTCCAAGGATCAGGTAGGATTTCCAATAAGCAAGAGGAGGAACTCAAAGGAAAGCCAGAGTTGTAAACCATTCAGTTGCTCTGAGCTAGGAAGCGGAAGTGCGTCCGAGACGCGTGCTGTCGGCAAGGACTGGGCTCCTCTGCCCTGTGCTGGCTTCCAAATGCCACATGGACAACGGACGTGGCCATGGGAACTGTGACGCACACTTAAGTGCAGGGTCCTCGCACAGAGACTAGGAATCTCACGGGGGAGCAGCTGGCCGCTGAGCCCTGCCCACGCAGAGCTGAAGGGGCCCAGGAGGGCAGGAAGGGAGAGGCTCCTTTCAATCACCCTTCCTATGAAGGGCAAGGAACAGAATCTCTACCTTGAGATTCCAGAGACCCACAACTTTGGAATGGCTCCTGAACAGGCTTAGTTCTAGTTGGAGTACGTGGGTCCATTTCAGGCCAGGAAACCCAACCCACCTCAGTTCTGCAGACCTAATGAAGCCAGCATCCTGTGACAATCAGTTCTGCAGACCCAATGAAGCTGGTGTCATGTGACAGTTCTGCAGACCCAATAAAGCCAGCGTCATGTGACAGTTCTGCAGACCCAATGAACCCAGCATTGTGTGACAATCAGTTCTGAAGACCCAATAAAGCCAGCGTCCTGTGACAATCAGTTCTGCAGACCCAATGAAGCTAGTGTCATGTGACAATCAGTTCTGCAGACCCAATGAAGCTAGTGTCATGTGCCAATCAGTTCTGCAGACCCAATGAAGCCAGAGTCTTGTGACAATCAGTTCTGAAGACCCAATGAAGCCAGCGTCCTGTGACAACGTGTGGCCAGTCAGGGTCTCAGCTGTCCTGTTCTTGGTTCTCTCCACTTTGGTCTACACTTTGTCATCTGTTCTACTATTTAAATACATTTTACGTTCTTAGCAAATGATACTTTCCCTTATAAGAGAGACGGTTTGGGATGAACTATGGGTAAACACAGAGTGGATGAGCCTCATGAGATGGGGTCCTGCCAAGTGGCTCCACCGACCGACCTGAGCCTTGGAAAGGCAGAGGAGCCGGGGTGGCCTGCCTGTCAGGGTGAGGGCACAGGGGGCGTGGGAGGTGGTGGCGTCACCATCTCCACTGTGGCAAGTCTCAACAGCGATCACATGGTCCACTTTCAAATATGCTCAGGCTTTTGTCAATTATGCCACTATAAAACTTTTCTAAGGACTGTTTTATATTTTTAAACTTATTTATTTTTCAGTGCTGAAGATGGACCCCTGGGCCTTGTGCATTCTAGGCAAGCTTCTACCACTGAACAACAGTGTCCATTCTCCTTGTATTTTTTTTTGGGGGGGGGAGGTCCGGTCATGGGGCCTGAACTCTGGGCCTGGGCGCTGTACCTCAGCTCTTCAGCTCAAGGCTAGCGCTCTAACACTGGAGCCACAGCGCCACTTCCGGCTTTTTTCTTTTTTGCTTATGTGGTGCTGAGGAATTGAACCCAGGGCCTCATGTATGCAAGGCAAGCGCCCTAGCACTGAGTCACCTTCCCAGCCCTCCTTGTATTTTTTAAGTGAAATAGTAAATTATTGGAATTTGGGGGGGGGGTTGGTCATGGGGCTTGAACTCTGGGCCTGAGTGCTGTCCCTCAGCTCTTCAGCTCAAGGCTAGTGCTCTACCACTTGAGCTACAGCTCCACTTCCGGTTTTCTGGTGGTTTATTGGAGATAAGAGTTTCACGGACTTTCTTGCCTGGGCTGGCTTTGAATTGTGATCCTCAAATCTCAGCCTCCTGAGTAGCTAGGATTACAAGCGTAAGCCACCGTCACCCGGCTTGGAAGTATTTTTATGACCTGAGAGAAATCCCTTTTACAAGCCCTCAGCACTCTAATGTTTGGTGAGAAATTAAAGCTTGTTGGCAACATTAGAGCAACTCTTTAAGTAGGTGCATTTCTTTCACTACATGATGACTTTGTATCGTCTGTCCAATGCTCCCAACACCAGTAATGAGCTCTGCATTTCCACAGACAGACACAGATAGAGAACTCCAGAGATGGGAGACAGAAGGAAAGAAACAGATACCGATGAGTCAAGCAGCCCAAGAGGCAGGGCAAGACCGCGTGAGCGCGAGTGCTGGTCCCATGCTGAGGGTCCAGCGGGCACCTGCATGGGCTCCTGGGGCGGGTGGAACATGACAGCTAAGGATGCAGAGGGTGGAAATGAGGATGTGGCCTCTCGGGAGGGTCTGTGGCCTCTTCCTCAGGGTCAGAGCTCTCCCAGCACATGGGACAGGCTGGGGGCGGGGCTCAGACTCCAGCAGGGCTGCTGCAGTCTGGCTCTGAGCTCACTCCCCAGCAGGTCTGGCTTGTTTGCTGGGCAGTGAGTAGCAGAGTGCCCTAAGGAGGGGGAGAAGGTGTGTCCTTCTTTTCTGCCTGTCTGCCTGCATGAGCAGGAGCTCTAACCTCATCAGCGCATGCCCGGGACTGGCACTCAGTGTCACTCCCCTCTTCTGTCCTGGGACCTCTCACTAGGACTCGGTTACCCCCTCGCCTTCCAAGGCCTCCTGCTCAGCACGCAGACTGTGGGTGCTCCAGCCCCATTAACCGCTCTCTCCTCTCACTCCAAGGAGATGTAGACACACAGATGTGGCAAGGTGCGGACTGAGACAGGAGCACCCTCGTGCTCTGCTCTTACAGGTACACTCAGGTCAGCAGAGACTGCAAACCACTGTCCTGGACAGGTGGTGACAGACACAGACTGCCCGAGGTCACTACCAACTGTCTCCCCTGAGCCTCTTACCACCCTCCCTCACTGACTCAGGTTTGCACGCATAGATTCTCAGCTTACATCAGTAATGTTATAATTGAAAGTATTTGGTAAGGTTAATCAACAAATACTAAAACTCTGTTTTATGTGTTAAACTGCTGCTATATTTGGCCTTCAACGCAGAACTGCCCACACAAGAAAAGCTTCTAATCACTGGTGACAGAAACCTCTTGAATCACTTCCTTGTTCCTACAACGAGGCACTAACTAGCCACAAACCAGGACCAGGAAATGATGTGGAGATACTCAGGCTGTGGGCAGAGACACTGAAGTTCTGTACTCTACACAACACTTCACCATGGAAACAAATCATACCTGAGGTGGACTGCAAGGATACTGTTCAGGAGGAGAGTAGTCCTGGAGAAAGAACAGATAGCCAAGAAGGCTGAAGAACAAGGGAGGGAGTGTGGAGACACAGGTCTCCACACGGACTGTCCCAGTGAGCACACAGGAGGGGATTCCTCCCAAACTCTGTATGAGGCCTGTAAAACCCTGGAGCTAAAATCTGTCACAGATGGTCCAGATATTAAAAATTAGTGGCTGCTGGGCGCCAGTGGCTCACGCCTGTCATCCCAGCTACTCTGGAGGCTGAGATCTGAAGATCACAGTTCGAAGCCAGCCTAGACAGGAAAGACTCTTTCTTAAGTTAACCACCTGGAAACCAGAAGTAGAGCGGTGGCTCACAGTGGTAGAGCACTACTCTTGGATAAAAAAGCTCAAGGACCAGACCCAGGCTGAGTTCAAGCCCCTTGACCAAATAAAAAAATGAGTTAGTGGCCAACTTCTCTTATAAACATAGACATCAGAAACATAGACAAGCCAGGTGCTGGTGGCTCACACTTAAAAGCCTAGCTACTCAGGAGGCTGAGCTTGAGTATTTCACAATTCAAAGCTTACCTGGTTAGAAAAGTCTTTGAGACTTTACTTTCCAATTAACCAGCAAAAAGCCAGAAGTGAAGCTATGGCTCAAGTGGTAGAGTTCTACCTTGAGAAAAAAACTAAGGGACAGTGACTCAGGCCCTGAGGTCAAGCATACTCACAACATACCGAGGCCAACTGCTCAGACACAGAAGACCTGTCAGTCACTGGTGACTCACATCTGTAATCCTAGTTATTCAGGAGGCTGAGATCTGATGATCTCTGTTCAAATCCAGCCTGTGCAGGATTTGCAATTATTCACCAAAAAGCCAGAAATGGAGCTGTAGCTCAACTGGTAGAGTACCCACTTTGAGTGAAAGAGCTAAGGAACAGCATTCAGGCCCTGAGTTCAAACTCCAGTACTGGTACAAAAAGAAGGAGAAGGAAGAAGGGAAATGGGGAGGTGGGGGAAGGAGGGGGGGGGAGAAAAAGGAGGAGGAGGAGGACTAGGAGGAGGCGGAGGAGAAAAGGAAGAAGAGGAAGATCTAATTTATCACAGATTTTAGCTGCTACCATTCTTTTTTAATCACAGTGTTGCTTTCGATTTATCACTTGCGCATTAGATGAATTATCCAGCAGCTTGCTAGTGCTAAGAGCTACCTCTGTCCTGCCTGCAGAGCGGATTACAGCACCTTCCCCAGCTTGCTGAGGTGGTGACATCTTCTCTCTTGGAGATGCACTGCTCAAGTAGAGGAAATTCAACTAGTAAAGCTCAAGGCAACCATAATAAAAGTGCCCAGCTATTTTTAAGTTTATGGAACACTCTTACATAACATGAGATGATATCTAAAAGTACCCCATGTCTCACACAAGATTTATATTTGCTGCAGACAAATTCATGGAAAGTGGCACATTTCATTTCTTCCAAATCCTTTGACAGTGTTGAGTGATGTTGCTGCTGGAGAGAGAACATCCACCATCAAAGGGACTCATGGTCCAGAATTTTCCATTTTGCAAGAATGACCCAAAAAGTCTTCTGATTCAAAGTGCTGGTAAGGTACATATCTCCTTTCCATTCTGCCAAGGTCCTGTCAAAATGTCAGAACAAGTAGCTTGGGGTGTAGTCAATGAGCCACAATATTGCTCAAAAATGACAGAACGGTTTGAACCAAAGGCAAGAAAGCCAGGGAAGGAAGCAGTGTGACCTGGCAAGGAGCAGGAGCTGCAAAACAAGGCCCTGCGGTGAAGAAGGAGTCCTCCAAAGAGCCCGCAGCCACGAGGTACCATACCATTGTCTACAAAGAAACTTGAGAATCACTTCTAAAGAAAATCTAACTTTTCAGGGTGCAACCTCATGGGCCTCAAGGAGAAGGGAGCAGGTGAGGAGAAATCCAACTATCAGTCTTGAGGATGGTGGGCAGAAGAGGTTTGCCTGAAAAGAACAAGACCAGTGTCCAACTTCTCACCTATAATAGTAGACTGGAAAACTACCAAGAATAGTTTCTAAGTTTGAAGGCATCACAAAACAAACCTTGAATTTCAGACCCAGCCAGATTATCAATCAGGTAAGTAGAAAGAAAATAATTACGTGTTTGAGCAGGGTAGCCTGTTGGCCATGGTTACACAAAGCAGCTGAGTAAGGAAAAGCTCCAGCAAAACAAAAATAGAACCCAAGAAACAGGCAGGAGAAGCCATGGCAACAGGAGCAGCCGGGAGCAGCACAGAGACCTAAAAAGCCTCCATCGCGTCCTGTGAGCACTCTCCCACGACTGGCAAGGGTTTTGTGCTACGTAATTACACCTCCTGGCTCTACGGTAAAATACATTTACATTATCCTAATACTGTAAATGTTGCTTTCCTTATAGTGAAATTTTTAGATAAAGTTTATAGAGAAAGCCTAAAGATGAATGAAAAACAGACGACAAATGTTTAGACCTTGTCAGTATGAATCTAAAACTACGACTGGCAACAGCAAGGAGTCGGGAGGCTCTGTCTGCTGGCTTCCCACAGGAGCTGCTGTTCTGCTGGTGACGGCCGAGAAGACATGAACTGCTCACTGCGCACTTCTCCAAACAGGGGCACAAGAAGGGTCTTTAGCTTCATTTGTGCCCACTTCTTACTCGAATGTGGCGTTTGCTACACACGCACCGCACTTTAAGCCTTAGCCTTTTTTAACCTGGGACCACATTTCTTGCTCAAACTGGCAAGCACCTTGACTCTCCTGCATAGCTGGGGGGACAGGCACATGCCACCATACCCAGCTTGTTCTATAAGATGGCTTCTTACAAACCTTTTGACTAGGCTGGCCTCCAACCGCCATCCTCCCATCTCTACCTTATGCATATGGGATTATGGGCATATGCCAGGTTTTCAATAATTAAATAATTATCAATACAGGAGCTGTTAAAGAATTTTAGTGTGTTCACTGCACAGATGTGCTCTCATAAGAAGTGGAGTATGGACATCACATTGTTTACAACTGAGCTAACTAACAAAGGATTCATTCTGATCAATGGTGCGTGCTGTCCTTTTCGCCACCTGTGCACGTCGTGGAGTCACACAGTCCACCACACACCGAGCTACATGGCATGCACGTATAGAATACTTGTGGAGCCATAATAAACAAAGACAGACCTGATGCAATGGAGCATCAAGGGTTCACACAGACGGCCAAGACTGTGGCCAGCAAGCACTTACAGGCAACTTTCTGCACACCCTCTAAAACATAGGAAGCTTAGTTTACTAAATATACACAGTCAGCCAGGTGCCAAGGCTCATGCCTGTAATCATAGCTACTCAGGAGGCTGAGAAGCTACTCAGGAGGCTGAGATCTGAGGATTGCGGTTCAAAGCCAGCCTGGGCAGGAGAGACCGTGAGACTCCTATCTCCAATAAACCACCAGAAAACCAGAAGTGGCGCTGTAGCTCAAGTGGTAGAGTGCTCACCTTGAGCTGAAGAGCTGAGGGACAGCACCCAGGCCCAGAGTTCAAGCCCCATGACCATACAAAAAAAGAATAAGTATACATACATACATACACACACACACACACAGAGAGTTGGTTATTAACACAATAGAGTATTACATGTTGTCTATAACTGTGTTGCTGTACTGCTGGGTTGGGTTGCTTTGTTTTGTTTTAGTTTTTGCCATATCTGAATCTGAATTCAAGATTTCAGGCTTGCTAGGCAAGAGCTCTACCATTTGAGCCATGCCACCAACACCTTTTGCCTTTACTATTTTTGAAAGTGTCTCATTTTTTGCCCAGGCCAGACTAGACCTCAGTCCTCCTACTTACAGTCCCCACATAGCTGGAATGACGGACGTGGGCCACCACGGATAGCTTTTTATTGTTTGCGATGAGGTCTGGTGAACTTTGTGCCCAGGCTAGCTTCAAGCCTGTTTTCCAGATCTCAGCCTCCCTGCAGCTAGGGTGGCCACTGTGAGCCAGCACACCCCCGCTACCACTGTACTTCCACACAACAGCACTGCTGCACACGTGGGTAACGTGCTCACGGTGACATTACAATAGCACAGCACCAGGAACTGGGAATTTTCCAGCTCAGTTACGATTTCCTAGGATCGCTGTTATACACATGAGCTGTCAGTAACCAAGAAGTTGTCCCACTTGACTAGACACCTCCCTACCTCTTGGCTAAGTTTCTGCCCAGTATCTGTTACCTATCTAACTGGCAGACCTGGAAGCAGTCACCTTCCCCTCCTGCTAGGTCACATCCTGGGCTACCTCGGGTCACATGCCTCCCACCTGACTTTAGGAGGGTCTCAGACCCTGAGGTCACACCTGGATCCAGTGTGGCCACACCTCTTCCTGTCCCTGGCCGAGGTAAGTCCTAGCAGGGGTGGGTCTCCCCTTTCTTTTGGCCATGCCTCTCCACTGTGCACAGCGGGAGCAGCAGTTGGGTAAAGAAACTTGTTCTCCTGCCTGAGTAGCACGTGGTGTTCTCTTCGGCGGCTACCTAACAAAACCTATTTAATATACCTTACATATGGTGCTGAGACCTGGGATGGGGTTTTTGAGTTGGAAACGTTAGAATTTCCTAACCACCCCTTTTCTGAGAACTGAATTGTCTTGAGACACCACATGAGACTTTTCGCCAATACCATTGCTGGCCTTCACATCCACATCCACACCATTTCTCTACTCTGGTGAGTGAAACTACTCTCTACGCTTCTCTGTGCTCAGTCTCTGTCCAGATGTGGCGCCATGCCAGAGAGCTCCTGCAGCCTTTAGCCGAAAGGCTGGTCACCTTCAGAGCCAAGGACACTTGGTTTTGGGGACTTGGCCACTTCTCTCTAGAGGGCTCTGGGGGAAGTTGGGACGTCGCTTCTGCATGGTCAGCTCTCCTTCACTCACCAGACTGACTCTCCCACACATTTAATGGGGTGCTATGAGTCACGCCCAAGCCGTGAAACCCCTTTGAAATGCCTCCTGCACCCCTGGAAAGCCAGAGCGCCTCATTTTTATGCCATTCTCAGATGTAGACAGTTTCTGCCACTGCAGTGGTAAATGGTCAGAAGTCTGTTTACTTTCAGGCTCTCTTTGCTCTCTCTGCCAATCATGTCCAACTTTCCGTATCTCTCCCTTTCTCTCTCCCTCTTTCTCTTTTCTACCTTTTGGCTTGTGCCCTAAAGAGTGCGATCAGGCTGGGTCCCAGGGACCCCCTCTAATGTCTGAACTGTTAAAAAAAATTCATAGTAAAAGAAAAAAAAAGGTAAAATGAAAGAGTCCTAGGAAGACAGCCCGTCTTGTCCATGGTACAATGAAGAAGCTACAGTTCAAGGGTGATGTGGTTGGGGGTGGAGGCCTTTAGAACAAATTCAGAAATACAAAAAGTTTTCTCCAGAGACTTGTGTAGCACCTGAAGAAGAGGGCAGCTGTGGTGGGAACAAGGCTGCTCCAAGGCACAGGCCGCAGGCCTGCCCATGTGCATCAAAGACACCGTTTACACCAAAGAAACAAGCTCAAACAGTTGCTCCTGTCTTAGATGCAAAGATGACTTTTCCTTTTTTCCTCTGTGGCAAAGGGGGGTGGAACACGGGGCTTGGATAGGCTAGGCCCCATCGAGCCAGCGGTGGCATGGTATTCAGCATCCCTGAGAACACGCACCTTCTCACCCAGCACGGCCAGTATTACTCAGAGAATGCCATCTCCACCCAATAAAAGTGTAGTAACAACAAGATCTTCTAAAACGACAACATTCTTCTAAATACTAAGTATGAGTCCTAGTATTGAATCTGGCAGAGAGCCCACTTGGAGCCTCTTGCAGCGAAACCTCAGAGCAACAGACTGCAGGGCAGACAATCGTTCTTCATGTGAGTTACAGACAAACAGGACAAAGTGAAATCCACTGCCACAAGAACCCTTAGGATCAACTACTATAAACTTAAGAAGTCTCAACTATGAAATTCAACCTGTAAGATTCAAACCCCAGGGAGGTAGGAGATGCTTTGGTTAAGGTCAAAGATGGCCATGTTCAGGAAGTCAGTGATGTGACCACTGATGTGCCTATACTGCAAAGAGAATGGGATGACATCAGAATATCACAGATCATGTCAGATCGTGACCTCCAACTGGCTTCTGGTTCTGGGCTGTCTCAGGAACAGGCTGGGTGAATCAAAGACAGCACAACACTGCCAGTGTCCTCATCATCCAATGTCAAGAGCAAACAAGGTTCTGCTGGGTCTTGTGCAGCAGGGAGCTCGAACACCTCCCCACGAGCCCAGACAGCATTCGGACTGAGGTGGTCCACCTCCCCTGACCACCAGGAGGTGAGACTAAACACCCAAAACCACCTGCTTCAAAGGAGCAGACCAGTTCCAACACTGCCCATGTGGCAACGCATGCATTTCATCTTCAAGCCATAGAACAGATGGCAAAGGCTCTCGGGTAGCCTGAGCTTTGGGAAGAGAGCATGGAGTACAGTGTGGGAGTGGTGAGTCACACGTCCTGCCTTCTGACACAGCTTCAGAATGACACTTCCCTCTGGGCTCACTCAGATTCCTCATGTCCTCTACCAGAGCAGTTTAAGACTCAAGGAAACCTCTCTGTTCCTATGCTCAACTGCTACCTATTGCCAGGATGCGCTCAATAGGATGGCAACTTCTGACTGCTTTACAAGGTAAGCCTACTAGTCAAAATACTCATGGAAAGGGAACTTTAGGCCACAACTCTGTCACAGTTTACCTTGATTTAATAAATACCAGTGCTTTGGAAGGCACTCAAAACCAAATATAACCACCTGTTAATCTTTTTACAGGTAGCATTCGTACCAGGATATTGCTCCACAAAGTAGGAGCCAAGTACAACTCTCAACCTGCAGTGTGAGAAACCTTGCAAGCAGCCGCAGGGGTTGGCCTTGCACTTGTTGAGATGGGTCGTGGGTGACGTGGTGCAGGCTTGGCATGAGAGCTCCTTGGACAGTGAGCCGAATCAAGGAAGCTCAGAAATGGCAGAACTTAGCAGGCAGCACAGCCCATTCAAGCTCAGAGCCCAGAGCCTGTCAGACAAACTCAGCTGTCAGCCAGCCTTCCAGCCTTTCCCCGGCTGAGGCTCACCAGATGCATCCCTTCAGCACCCTTTCAAAAGTAATGAGGAAAAAGTTAAGGATAAAGGTGGAAATTTACATTTTACAAAATAGTTTAAAATTTACTAGCATATTTTACTCCCCAAATAACATGAGTGAAGCATTCAAGCAAGTTTGCTGGGTTCCCCTTTTCACAGACAAACTAAGCCAAGTCCAGCTGATGTGTGAAACACACATTTTGCCTCCAACCCAAGCCATCTCCCGCCCAACACTGCAGTACCCAGAACACACCTGGCCTCCTCATGAGCATGAGCCCATCTGCCTACAACTTCCTGGTTGCACATGCTATTCCTTTCGAGCAGCCTATCCTATGGCCACCTACTTGTGATACACACCTATGTCCCCAAACTGGAGGCCAGAGGGAAAGTCTGCAGAGGTGGCCACTCCTCCTATGAAGCAGATAGACCAAAAGGAGTATAGGTAACCCATGTCTACCTCCCTGTATTTCCACCAGATTGTACTTAGAACAGAATCTGCAATCTGCCCTGCAACTCTGCTCAGAGAGAATCCCCGGGAGCAAGGCTCACACCAGCACCAAGGTTGCCCCAGCCAGGGAGCTGGAGGCAGAGGCTGAGAGGTGGAACTGTGTGCACTGCTATGTGAACTACTACATGTCTGAATAAGATGTAAGCTAAAGTGATTTTGATAGATAACTCCAGAAAAGACACCAGTGATAGGAGTCAGAAACGGTCACGCAATTGTGACAATCCTCAGAAGAAAGCAAGGTGCTTCCTTAAAGAAGGGATGTGTGTACTGCCTGAGCCGCAGCAGAGGCGCCCTATCCACAGTGAGGAAGCTTTATCTGGGCACTTTACGTGCAAGAGAAACCCAAATGACCACTAAGCATGTAAAGGAAATGTCCAACTCAAGAACATCAGGGAAATGAAATGAGAAACCAGACTCCCACTACTCTACGGTACCAGAAAGGTAGAAATCAGACAGAAACTCCCAAGAAATGCCCAGTGCCTGGGGTAGAGGCAGAGGGGAGGCCCCACAGGAGGCCCCAGCCACATCCACTTACACTGAGGCCCTGTGCTTCTGAATTAGGAAATACTGATGGTTAGAGCACTTTAGTTGCTCAAAACCAGGGGAGAGTAAATATCCACCTTCAGCCCAACGGGCACAAGTAGGTCAAACAGAAGAGGACCGCCCACAGCAATGGACGACCCCACTGCAAGCAACTCAAGGTGTGGGAAAGTTGACTTTGCTTGCTGGTTTCCCAGGTAAGGCACGTGGAGCTCCCTGCCCTCTGTGGACACTGCCTTCTACACACTCAGCTGTCCAGAAGCCCCCAGGCTTGTCCTTTGGGGTCCTATGGAGACCCCACAGCACAGGTATGACTGCTAAAAGCCTGCGCAGGGAAACCCAGCAAGGCAAGGCCCAGCAGTCCCAATATACCGGACTTCCTTCCTTCAGGGAACGAAGTAGGAGCCCTCTGGAATGAAGAGGGACTTCTGACCTCCTGTCAGACACAATGCATGAGACAATTTCCCCATGGCCATTCAAGACCAGGGAAGTTTGGAGTTCCTATGACTCATATAGGGAAGGATGACGAGCCAGGAACCACATGTTCCTGGACAAGCCAGGACGCATGTACAATACCACCCAAGTATCCCAACACAAGAAAATACTATGTATAGTATCTGCAGCACCACACAAATGTCCCCTCTTGTTGAGGTGTGGACAGTGGAGGTAGAACCTTGGGGTGGTCAGGGAGTACAGATGGGAAGTCTCAATACATTCTGCTTCATTTTGCTATAGACTTCAAACGGCTGGGGGGCAGGCAGCTTATTAAAAAGTGAAAAACAAACTGGCATCACTAGAATGCAGGTCCAGACATCCACTTCAGTGACAACCTTTAGGCCTGGGGAAGTAGATGTGGTGTGCTCTGAAAGGCCCAGCACCTATGGACGCCTGAGGGAGTGGTCTGCACTGCCCGCATCTGTGACTTACTGGGGGAGGCACGTTTGCTCTCACCCAATTGCATGTTTCCTGTGGATGTGACACTTCTCAACAATGAAAGTAAAACTCCAACTCATCAAGCCGCTCTGATGAGGGAGGAGAGCTAGGCAGGAGGGCTCTTCAGATGGAAGGGGCCTTGACTCCCCAGAGGTGGGTGGTGAGGGGCAGGGCAACCTCTTGGAGCACAGGCTTGGTTGGGAGGATAGGCTCATGGGAGGCATAGGTAGGCTACAGGCTGAAGGGACACAAATTTAGGAAGGACAGGCTTGTGGGAAACAGGCTGATAAGGCACAGGCTGCGGGGGGGGGGGGGAACACAGGCTAACAGGAGCACTGGATTGGGAGGGGCACAGGCTCAGGGGAGTGCAGCCAGAAGACCACAGGGTGGCAGCCACCGGCTCAGTGAGACGCAAGCACGGGAGCACAGGCTCAGGAATACAAGCGTGGGGGACACGGGCTAGGAGAACAAGGTTTGGGGACACACACTAGGGGAGCTGCCAACACAGAGCTGGGAAAGGTCTGTGTTTATACTACTATCCAGGAGATCTGATTTAATGAACATATTTCTTAGCTATTCATATAAGGGGGAACATCAATGATCTAATCAAGATAAAATGAAGTTTGACAGCAATGGTGACTAGAAACATTAAATGTTCACAGCTCCTTTAATACAGGAACTTCTAAAGGGATTGATAAATTAGGATTCTTCTTCAAGCTGCCATGGTAAGGGGTTTGGTCTCCCAGGAATTGAAACATTCTGGTCAGTAGCAAGTATTAGGTTTGGCTTCTTAGGGAAAAAGGAAAGTAAACAAGAGACAGTGAAGAAATTCCCCACCCCGCCAGCCAGCTAGTCACCAGCAAGTCGTCACAGGCACCGCCCGGCCAGCTCAGAAACTTGCCGTAGGCCTGGAAAGCACAGCGCTACTGGCAGCAATCCATGTGGTTTTCCACACTCACTGGGAAGAAGGAAAGATAATTCCATCACAGGATAGACAGGAAGATCTCCTCACTTGTAAGGCCCAGGCCAGCGTCTCTCCAGACCTCTCAGCTCGATGGCGATGGGGACTGATCCCTTT
The DNA here is from genome assembly GCF_000151885.1 of Dipodomys ordii. Taxonomy (NCBI): domain Eukaryota; kingdom Metazoa; phylum Chordata; class Mammalia; order Rodentia; family Heteromyidae; genus Dipodomys; species Dipodomys ordii. The sequence goes on along the minus strand of NW_012267375.1, from coordinate 391,907 downwards.
CTCTGCAGAGTTTGCAGGGTAAAGGCCAAGTGAAAGTAAGTACACAGTAAAGGGATCAGTTCAAGTTTCTTTTCTCCCCACATCAGCTCATGGAGCAAAAGGTGAACATAAAAAAGTCCAAGCTTTCCAAGAGGGTGTAAGTCACATACATGTTCATCCATGGCTTTTTCAGCCACTATGACTTCCAATGAATGTCTGATGGGCAAGAAGAAAGACAATCCCTCACAGCACAGCTAAAAACCTCCTGCACAGAGCTGCCCTCTGTAGACACCAAGCAAAAATCTCAGGGCAAACAAACTACTTTTGCTTAAACCTAGCTAAGTATACAGAAACACACTGGAGAAGCAAAAGGCATGTACTGGTCAAAACTAAGCATGTCTTCCTGCCAGGAGGGAGCTCTGCTCCGGACCGGACGATGTGCTGACCGGCAGCACAAAGGATGAGAAGCACAGACTGCCCCTAGGTGGACCTGTGAAAGGGAAGACCACAGAACTGTTAAAACACAGGCATCAGAAAAGCAGTTTGAAAAACTGGATGCTAGTGTCTCACATCTGTAGTCATAACTATTCAAGAGGCTGAGATTTGAGGATCGTGGTACAAAGCCAGCCTGTGCAAAAAAGTTTATGAAATGTTTATCTCCAATTAACCACCAAAAAGCCAGTAGAGTTGTGGCTCAAGTAGTAAAATGCTAGCCTTTAGCAAAAAAGCCAAGGGAGAGCACAAGGCCCTGAGTTCAAACCCCAGTATTGGCACAAAAAGAAAAATATTAACCATATTTACATAAACGTGTGTGCATGCATGTGAGTATCCATGTTGTTTCTTTTGACTATTTTTCCTATGAGATTTTGGTCTTTTCTCAACTAAAAAAAAATATGTTACAAAGATTTTTCTCACAGCTGACATTTTTGTCTTTTTACTTTACAGGCAAAAGGTTTTCGCTGCAATATTTTAATGTAGTCAAATTTATTCATCTTTTCTGTCGGTGAACCTAAACTTTAAGTACTACTTTTTGAAAAGACTTACTCACTCATATTTTCATCTAACACTGGCATAGTTCCATTTTCTGCACTTGGCTCTCTGACACATTCAGAGCTTGTTCTGGTATTCAGCGTAAGATACAAACCTACTGTATCTCGCTAGGACAATAACGTTTACCACCACACCATCCTCGGCCCAGAAAGTTGAGACATCATCTTTATCACGTCCTCCGCCTACACTTGAACTTATTGCTGAATTTCCTATTTCATTCATCTGTCTACGCATGCACATTACCACACGACAGTCACACTCCATTTACCAGGAAGCCAACCAGAGAAATGCTCCACTGGGCTACTTTGTGGTGGTGTGAACAACCAGGGCATACTAAGATGACTGATGTCACTATAGGACCACCATAGTACACACCACCTGATGTTATCCTGATATTACTCCACTCCTGACTGTAATTTCCCTTCAAGGGCTGGTGACCTGCTGTGATATTTGGTAAGTGTGATCTCTTTGGCACTCTTTCCTTTTAAATGTTCTATGCAACCATGTTTTTTGGTTTTTTGTTTCAATTTTAGAATCAGTATGTCCAGTCCTGCCTACACTTAACTGTTGTTCATTTTGTATCTTTACTGATATCACCTTAAATTTGAAAACTTGGAGAACTAGTGTCTCAATGATGGAGGCACCCTAACCATGTGTACGGCACTCCACCTGCTCAAGACTCCTCTGTGGATTCACTAGTATGTTACTGCTTCCTTCTCTTAGGTTCTGAAACATTCTTTTCATCTTATTCTTAAGTTCTCTATCTTAGTGTTACTATCACTGATGTGATCTCTTCCATATCTTTTAACTGCTTACTTGGAGCATGTGTTAAAAATCATCATTTGTGTTTGAATATTAATTTTGTATGTCTGCTACCTTGGGGAATCTTTTTTTTTATTATCTGAGTTATTTTTTACCCAGAGCTGAAAGACAGCCACTAACCAACCAATGTGAAGAGCAGAGCTCCAGGGGACCAGGCTTCCCTAGGGCTTGTGGGTTCTCTGCCCACACAGATAGATTCCCTTTCTCCTTCCCACATTTTATGTCTTTGTCTTCTCTTGTCCTTGACTCAACCTTCACAACCATTAATAATGCTGTGCCCTGTCTTCTGTGTGGCCCTCCAGCCCTGACTTCTTCCCTGCTTTGGAGAACAGCTGGTAGACAGAGTAGACAAATTAGCAGTCCTAGAGTTGATCTTGCCATTTTCCTTCTCAAGATGCCTTTTTGCCTTTTGAGTTCAATTATATTTAAGCACCTCTAGTGAAACTCACTACACAGAGAAAAACAAAGCTTCCATCTGGGAGGGGCCAAACGATTGACATTCATGAGCTATGAAAAAGATGTTTAGATTTCTAAATGTCTTCATTGGAACTTGAAATAAGCAAAGAAAACAACTTTCCAAATGGTAACTCAATGCTTTAGTATTCTAATTATCACACACCTAGTCTACCCTTAGCCACATGTGTAATTTCCATTAGCATGAGATCTTGTCTTCCATGTATGTCCTGTCATGGATGCACTAGCCATGGCTTGAGCAATGGAAGAGCTCACCCTGTAAGAATCACGTTCTTAATTACTAATTCTGCGTTAGACGCTAAACACAGTTTATAAAAGGGAAGTCAGCCAAAATTGTTCAGAGCGTTTGGGAAAATTCATTTTTTATTAATTTGTTGTTTTGGCTAGTTCCCAGATCATTCACTGTCAGAATAGTAACAGGAGCCAGCCAGCACACAGAGGCCTGTATCCCACCCTGACTGGGGTTTGTGCACACAGCCCCTTCTAGAATCCCTGCACACTTGAGTTAGTGATTCCTTCCACTCTAGTCAAGCACTTAGGACAGCTTTGGAGAAAGGACGATGGACACACTTAGAACAATCAGTCAGCTGACAGTCTGCATTGGCACTTAATATACTAGTCTAGGTTACAATGGTGAACGCAACCTCAACCAACACATAACACAGGGAGCTTTGTTAAAGATCATAAAAGAGCTTTAAGCCTAGCAGGCAACACAGCCAAGCAGAAAAAAGGACCTATAAACCCTTCATGGAATTTAATAAGCCTGTTCCAGGATACAATTGCAATAAATGGAAAGGAATTAATACAGCTGTAGAAAAGAAAAAAAGCAAACAGCTTTGAAAGTTTTGAATTCTATTGATAAGACACCAACAAGTTAGGAAGCAAACAGTCCAGAGCCACAGTGACAGCTTATGAAGAATCTCTCTGCCGGACTGCTGAGAGTCCTTTACAGTTGTTTCACGAAACAGTATGACAGTATGGCTAGCAAAACATACCAAAAAGCAGAGAGCGGATTTCAGTAAAATTCCTAGACATAAGCATACTATAAAAGGAAAACCCAGCCAGCAAGTTCATAATCGGAAGACTAAAGTGGTCACATTTCTAGTATACTATCTTCCCATACATTTTGATAAAGGAATCCAGCTCTTGCAATCTATACACTAAGAAATACACTCATTATATTTTAGTTTCCTGTTCCTTACTTACTGTTTTACTTCCTATGGTTTCAGGTACCTGAAGTCAACAGCACAACAATATTAATGAAAAATTCCAGGACTTAACTTCACAAATGCCTGCCATTCTGAGAGGCATAAAGAAGTCTCCTGCTGTTTGGCTGTGTCTCATCTGGGAGGTAAGTGGTCTCTGAGTCCCACCCACCCTGATCACCCCCAAATCACTTAGCAGGCACATCAGTTATCTGACGGACTGTCACCATGTTGCAGTAACAGGTTCAAGTGATGCTTCTGGACCTGCCTAAGGCTATATCACAGTGATGCTGGTGCTTCACAAAGGCACTGTGTCAACCAACGTCACCAGCATAAGAAGGGTGAGTGCAGTACAATAGACATCCTGATGGAGCACGTTCATGTGGCTCTTGTTACAGTATGTTATAATATTACAGGACATTAGTAGAGCTGTCATATTTTACTAGTTACTGTTAATAATACTTTATCTAATGAAGTAAACTTTATCACAAGTGTGCACATATAGGAAAATACACAGTACAGTACACAGAGGGCTTGGTACTTAATCTGTAGTGTCAGACACCCATGGGACATCTTGGAATATGTCCCCTGTGAGTAAAAGGGACATAATCTCTACTTGTATGAAGAAATTTAATAGAGAGTATAAAGACAGTCTTAGAAGGCTTTTATCTATGCAGTGTTCAGAAAATTCAATAGTTCCTTAGGGCTACCTCTGATGGGCTGTCTCATCCAAAACACAAATCAATGAATTGTGATCTGAGAACTTCCACGGCTGAAGAGCTGAGCCAGCCAGGAGTAGCTGAAGAAAACAGGGAAACCAGGCTTTCCATCTCTCTTGCCAAGATGAAACCCAAGCTCCTTGAAAATACAAATACAGAGAATCAATGTGCATCTATAGCAAACACAGAGCCATGTGGGAAGGAAAGCCCACCCCCTGTAGTTCACTGCCTTGCACACCAACCCTGCTAGTAAGGGCTTGGAGTTCAACCCCGCTCTCCTAGACTGCACTCTGAATTGGGGGGCTTTATTTGGGAGGAGTATCTCCCAAGTAAAGTTCAAGAATAAAAAGTTCAAGCTTTCTATTCATGTCATTATAGCCTAGACCCCATATAGGTAGCAGTCACCCTGAGAGACCTTTAGGGGCTTGTAGAAAATGATGCTTATGTGAGGCCCTCCAAACAGATGGGGAGAGGCTAGTCAGATATGACAGGGTGCATCTGGGTGCTACCAGGTGTCATTTCCTCCCCCCAGGCTCCACCCTGACCCACCTCTGCTTGAGCCCTGGCACATACAGCATCAGACCCTTCCCACCAGCAGAGATGAGTCAGTCACCAGAGGTCACTGCAGCAAGCACTGTGGGGGCTCGTGTGAAGTCTCTGAGAGCCTCTCCTCAGAAGTACCTTGCCTTCTCCTTGTCTCTCACTCCTCGTTCCTCCTGTCCTGACCCCACTGCACCTCTCCTGACCTCTCTTCCCTCTTCTTTCCTGAGCTCTAACCCCATCCCAGAAGAAAGGCAGTTAAATGAGTGCTGAGGGCAACAACCTCTTCCTCCGGCCTTCTTAATAGTTTTCCGCTGCAGGCAAAAACTCCTGAACCCAAGCTCATACCTAAGCAGCATCTAAGTCTTCACAGAATCAGGTAAGTGAATTCCATGAAACCCAAATTAATTACATCTACAACTTTCCTCTCAGCCAGATGCAAAAGACTGTGAAAGCCGCTCAAGGCCATCCAAGGCTGTTCAAAGGTATCCACGGCTGCTCAAAGCGCTCAAGGCCATCCAAGGCTGTTCAAAGGTGTCCACGGCTGCTCAAGGTGCTCAAGGTCATCCAAGGCTGTTCAAAGGTATCCACGGCTGCTCAAGGTGCTCAAGGTCATCCAAGGCTGTTCAAAGGTGTCCATGGCTGCTCAAGGTGCTCAAGGTCATCCAAGGCTGTTCAAAAGTATCCATGGCTGCTCAAGGCCATCCAAGGCTGTTCAAAGGTGTCCATGGCTGCTCAAGGCCGCCTAAGGCCATCCAAGGCTGTTCAAAGGTATCCACGGCTGCTCAAGGCGCTCAAGGTCATCCAAGGCTGTTCAAAGGTGTCCACGGCTGCTCAAGGCCGCCCAAGGCCATCCAAGGCTGTTCAAAGGTATCCATGGCTGCTCAAGGCCGCCCAAGGCCATCCAAGGCTGTTCAAAGGTATCCATGGCTGCTCAGGCGCTCAAGGCCATCCAAGGCTGTTCAAAGGTGTCCACGGCTGCTCAGGCGCTCAAGGCCATCCAAGGCTGTTCAAAGGTGTCCACAGCTGCTCAAGGCCGCCCAAGGCCATCCAAGGCTGTTCAAAGGTGTCCACGGCTGCTCAAGGCCGCTCAAGGCCATCCAAGGCTGTTCAAAGGTATCCACGGCTGCTCAAGGCCGCTCAAGGCTATCCAAGGCTGTTCAAAGGTATCCACGGCTGCTCAAGGCCGCCCAAGGCCATCCAAGGCTGTTCAAAGGTGTCCACGGCTGCTCAGGCGCTCAAGGCCATCCAAGGCTGTTCAAAGGTGTCCACGGCTGCTCAAGGCCGCCCAAGGCCATCCAAGGCTGTTCAAAGGTGTCCACAGCTGCTCAAGGCCGCCCAAGGCCATCCAAGGCTGTTCAAAGGTGTCCATGGCTGCTCAAGGCCGCTCAAGGCCATACAAGGACAGCAAGGCTACCCCAGGCCATCCAAACCCCTGATGGCCACCAGACTTCCCACTCAAGACAGGGAGTCCGTCCGGAGCCATCCAAGGTCACCAGGCACCAGAAAACAGGAGACAAAGGAACCCAGGCAACAGACACTGGTAGTCCTACTTGACTGAAGTGAACAGACCTCACTTTTGAAAACTGGATAAAAATATATGCACTAGTTAAAACATTATTCTCATAAGGACCCAAGAGACTCTGAGGGGCAAAGTGTTTGCTGGCTTGTTAATCGTGTATACCACATGTGAGCACCAAATGCGTGACTACCCCTCAGTTTCAAAGCCAAAGGATATGTTAAGGTACAAAGCCGATTACCCTACAACAAAAAACAATGCAACAATTAGCAGGAAAGTTAGGGTGATATTTATTTGGAACATAGATGGGGACACCAAAAAGAAACACTAAGGAATTATCAGGGCTTTCTGGAACATTTTACATTCTAAATATTTAAAGACAAATTGAGCACAGCAGGCTCTTTCCACACACCTGAAGGCCAGTGTCTTCTGCTACAGTATAGTCAATGTACTTGTTATGATTAACCAATATCAGTTAATCACTGCTAACTGAACTGTGTGCTTTCGTCACTTTCCTCAATTCCCTAGTGTTCCCTCTTCCTAGGTCCCATCATCATGTCAGGACCCTCCTCACTCAGAGTTTCTCAGACTCTCCTTGCTTTTAACCTTGAAAATTCTAAGGAGACAAGTTAGGCACTTCTGCCAAGAGTAATGTCACAGGGACCGGGCTCCATTTTCACGACACTGTACCAGGTACACACATGCCGCTGGCCAGCTTGCGCTCTGGAGGCTGCCCTACACCGAGTGGAGACGTGGTCACCGCTCTCTGCAACGTTCCTGGCCTCCATGCTGTCTGGAAGGAAGGGGCCCTGCAGGCCCACCACTAGGGGAGGGAGCCAGGCCGCCCTTCCTCAGACAGACCCACCCACCCACCCACCTCACTGCAGAGGTGCTGTGGGATCCCGCTGGAGCGGGAGCTCTGTTTATTTACAGTGGTTCATTTAAGCCTCGGGAGTCTGTGACGTTTATTTAAAGATGCTTTGGGCTGTCATCCAGCATTACTTTATTTTGCTGGTGAAGCTGTCCCGCCTGGGCCGCTGGCAGCTGCTTGCGTTGCTCCTGGGTGGCTCTGAAGAGCGGCCTCCTCTCACTTTGCAGGCGGCAGGTGCTCTGGGCTCACCTTGGGAAGCTCCTAGACAGTCCTGGAAGCGGCCCTTTCTTAGGGGGAGCCCTGGATCTACAGAGCACACCGAAATTACACTTGTGGTAGACTACTGGTCTACTACAGGGTCCATATTCCCCATTTCTGGTAACAGCCTCAACTCATATTCTGAAGAAATGGCTTTTCCACTTTGATACAAAGGGAGAAGGAGCAGTTTAAAGGGGGAGCGGGGAGGGGAGACTGCTTAGTCCAGAGCTGGTAACTCACACCTGCAAACCTAACTATTCACGAGGCTGAGATCTAAGGATTTCAGCTCAAAGCCAGCCTGGACAGAAAAGTATGTCAGTCCATGACTCTTGTCTCCAATGAACCACAAAAAGCCAAAAGTGAAGCTGTGGCTCAAGGGCAGGGCCCAGGCCAGAGTTCAAGCACCAAGACTGGCAAAACAAAAACCACATGGGAAATGGGTGTTCTCCAACTCAAGCATCAAATATATCAAAACGTTTGACAAGCATCAGGAAAGTTTTAGATAAATCATGAACCCCCCTCAGTACTTGCTGCAGTGACCTCTAGAGCAATGCTGCAGGTGCCAGCAGAGGTGGGTCAGGGTGGAGCCTGGGGGGAGGAATGGGGGGCAGGGGAGACACCATAAAGTCACTCTTTTCTTTTGTCGGTCGTGGGGCCTGGGCGCTGTCCCTCGGCTCTTCAGCTCAAGACTAGTGCTCTACCACTTAAGCCATCCAGCTTTTTCTGTGTATGTGGTGCTGAGGAATGGAACCCAGGGCCTCATGCATTCAAGGCAAGCACTCTACCACTGAGCCACCTTCCCAGCCCCATAAAGTCACTCTTTAACACGAAAGTTCTTTCCTGCTCTAGAGGGAAGGTTTCACCACTGCGGGAGGGGGGGGGGGTGTCAGCGGTGACAGTCCCCAGGGGTGACAGTCCCCCAGGTGTCCACCAAGCATGGTGGGGTGCGGTGGGCGCGGGCGCGGTGGGAGGAGGAAGAGGCCCCACGCGGGAGGGTGGACGTGGGCGCAGCGTGGCCCTCCCTGCACGTGGCCGCCCCGCTCGCCCCGTCCGGGACCAACCGTTAACTGCCGCCCGGCTCACCCCTGCCAGATCTCGCTCAACAGACCCCGCTGGACCCCGCCAGACCCCACAAGACCCGGCCGGACCCCGCCGGACCCCGCAGGACCCGGCCAGCACCCGAAGCTCCGAGCAGAGCCGGCCCC